>NW_024467863.1:600000-811050 GCF_001890705.1 Aspergillus sydowii CBS 593.65 | reverse complement strand
TGAGGAGGTAGATTATAAATCAAAGCAGCTTGGCGAGGATTTGAAATTTTTTGGTTTTTTAAATCATTTAAGGCGCATTGAAGTCTGCCCTCTTGCTCAATCAATTCTTGCTTCGTTTTACGCGCTTTTCGTGGCATGGTGGGTAGTTGAAGTTGGTGGGTGGTTGACGCGTTTGATTTTTTGGAGTTGCACGAACCGACCGGGATGCACGAACCGACCGGGAATTACGTTATGCTGTTCAAGATTAGTCAACAGTTACCCCGCCAGCATCCAACATCACCTCAGTCTACTTGACTATCTTGCCATATACACAATAATAGCTACTTGTATCTTTCAAATAAATGGCTGAATTCCCTCCGCCCAGTCTCGCCCCTCTGGCCCAGGAAGTCGTCGACCTCCTCAAAGCCCGAAACGAAACAGTCTCCGTAGCAGAAACGGTATGCCTGCCCTACTATTCCCTATTCCCAACCAATCCAGCATCCTGATTCCAATCCAACAGGCAGCAGGCGGTCTCATCTCAGCCTGTCTACTCTCCGTCCCAGGAGCGTCGGCTATATATAAAGGCGGACTGACAGTACGCATTACCACCCAAGCTACCGTTTATATTCAAATACTTTGTATACTAAGACCAAGACCATCAGGTCTACACTCTCGAGTCCCGCCTCGCATTCGCAGGCTGGACACAGGCAAGTATCGAGAACTATAAAGGGCCCACCACCGCAATCGTCAGCCAGATGGCCGAGCATACCCGGCAGACGCTCTTCTCGACGTACGCGGTCAGCGAGAGCGGCACCGCTGGGCCGACGGGCGGGTCGACGCGGAATCGCACTCCGTATGTTTACTATCTGCTCACTCTATCTATTACTTGTTTTGTGCTGATTTTGCAGCGGCTACGTGGCTATTGCTGTATCCGGTGCGCATGGATGCTCCACGCGCGAGATCGAAACCGGGAGTAGTAATCGGGCGGAGAATATGGTTGCGTTTGCGAGGGGTTCGTTGCAGCTTTTGAAGGAGGTGTTGACTCAGTCGGGGGGTTCTGCTCTTTGATTTTGGTTGGTTATATTGGTCTATACTAGATTTCGATATACGATAAGGCTAAATGGAGAGAATTTCCATGTAGGGACTGAGTTCGCCATTCTTCCCGAAGGAGATTAACATACTTTTCTTTTGATCTATCCCCTGGCTGATTTCAAATATCGCCTTCAATTCGAGACACCAAGTAGAAAGCGCCCTTTGGTCAGCCTCTGAGCCGTTTCTGTTCATTGGTATCTGCATCGTTGCGCCTTCGCTTCTGCTTCTTTCCCTCTCAGTCGGCCTTGCGCGGGGGTAATTCCCATATTGTCACCGTGTAGGCACCGCGGACTCAAGTTTGGGCACTTCTCTATTAACCCCTTATTCCTCTCGTCGATGTAGATGTATCGTCGAGGCTTTTCACAGATTGTGGAAAAGGCGTCGCCTTCGAATGCATCACGTGGCTGTTCGCTTGACAGCATGCCTTCCAGGTACTACTCGAAGGATGGTTGACCAGGTTTCAGTGTCGTCAGGTAGACCCGAAATGCTCGACGGGCGCCAGGATCCTGGTCTTGCACCTGTGTCGCTCATGCCTGAGGATGCCTTTGCCCTACAGGTGACAACTCGACCTTCACCCAGAAGAACCCGTCGGCTGGTGCTCCAATCATTGTGAAGGAAATTGTGCAGTGCCGAATCGTAACTGCTTCTCGGTATTTGTTGCCACCATCAAACCAAGTCGCGCGCGGAAGGACGATAAAAGACAAAGGGATTGTCGACTCTCGTTTGGTCAGAATATTGTCCAGATCCGTACCAGTGGAGAACGTGTCTGGTTCTTCTTCGTTGTCAAGACGATGCTCGAGATCATCAATGGCCTGTAGGGTCGATGATTCGTCGTCGGATTCCCTGGGCAAGTATTGACCGCAGACTTGATTATATCAAGAAAGTTCGTTGAATCAAATCTGCCGGATGTTTCTGAGGCTGTGACTTTGCGACGACCAAGTCCTGTTCTCTTTCGTTGTGGAAGGGATAAGTTGAGAACTAGGATGCCGTAGCTGTGCTAACCGTAGAAGGTCGCCATCCTTCTTGAAGCCTTGATCGGCCAACCAAGACCAAAGCTTCAGTATTGGTTCCAGAGCAGAGGGAGAGTACCTAGACTCAGGAGCCTTCCCTTTCTCGTTGTCTATTCCGGGGCCATCAGTGTCAGCGACATGGCAGAGTCCTAGAATGCTGTGGTTCTTGGCATTGGCGATGACTTACAGGAACAGAGATAATCGACAGTTCGAACGCCTGCTGCAGTTGGCGGTGACTCGCAAAGAGGAGCCCCGTTGCTTGGTCTCAACCCGGCTGTTGCGACCATGGCCTGGCCTGGTCCGGCCTGGCCTGAGCCAGGGTAGTCGCAGAGCCAGGTTGCCAGGATGGTATGGAGGGTTGAGAGGAAAGTTGGGCCAATTTATATACTGATATCAGAGAAAGATGGCCAGGGGGGAATTTCAAAGTGAAGCATGCAATTCACCAGCCCATTGCATAAAAAGATGACCCAAAAAAGAAGGGTGAAATCAGGGTGAATTTGGGTAAGACAACCAAACTGAACTAAACCCAAAAATGAACGACAGCAGTGTGGTTCGAACACACGCCTCCGAAGAGAATAGATTACTTCACCATTACGGATTCAAGTCTATCGCCTTAGACCACTCGGCCATGCTGCCACCTTAATATTAAGCGGCGAATAGTATGTCGCCGAGACGCTGGTATTCACAACTTGATTCACTTTTATTCACCACGGCAAATTGGATCGTGCCAAGAGGTGCATCTATACAATACAGCCGGGAGAGATGCTGTGAATTTCATCAGCACATCTTCCTTGGATTACTGTAATATGTTAAGATATTAGTTAATCTGGCTTTAACAGCATGTAATTTACTATTAGTGAACCCTTTTCCCATGGTCGGTGACTGCCCCTGTTAATACAGCAAAGCCCCTCAACCAACGTATTAGCTAATACGCTCCGCAGTGCCTTATACGCCAACGAATACGACAGCATCCATAGGACAATTTCAAAGACAGACTCTAGATGGACCCTGCGTGGCTGTGCTGCCGTATGCGTATATCATGCAAGTATACCGTGTAATTTCTATGCGCAATGATTTGGAGCCATTTGTCTGTTAGACTCGAAATATATAAACTTCGTCCTTCCCATATAAAATCATAATACAGCATCACTGTTATCTCCACAACAAACACCACTATCCCAGATCATTAATATGCGTTTCAATTCTGCCCTAGAAGTCCTCGTCGCGACGACACTGGCCCTCGCCATCCCTGCCAGTGCAGCACCCACCAGCGCATCCGATCTCAGCCTGACAGCGAAACTGCGACTGGCAGACACGTAAGTCCAGTTTCTCATATACCCATAAAGGCAAAAGGGACTAACGACAGGCCAGTGCTATAGAACGCTACGAGCTGCTCCCCGACGACAACGACTTCGTCTTTGACTTCTCCAAAAGCGAAGTCCCCGTTGCCAGCAGCCAGAACTGGCCTGCGCTTGTTGGTGTCGGGGCTTCGTTTAGTATCGGGCAGTTACCTGGTATGTCCTTTACACATAAACATAGAAAGATATACATATATCTATATCCATGTGTATATATATATAGGTATACTAATGATAACAGCATGCAGCATGGCCTTCCTCCACCTCCACCCACGCGCAACAGAACTCTTCTCCCTCTCTTCAGGTCACATCCTCTCCGAAATGGTCCCTCAAGGCGGCGTACTCGACTCCAAGAAGGAACAACGAGTGATAAGCACGGAGCTGTACTCTGGAATGGTAACGGTCTACCCGGCGGGCTCGTTCCACTCGCAGATCAACCCGGACTGCGAGCCGGCGAATTTCACGGCCGCGTTTAATAGCGAGGAGTTTGCGGCGAGTTTGGTTGCGGGGCAGATGTTTGCGCTGCCGGATGATGTTGTGGAGAGGACGTTTGGGGGGAGTATTGCCGGGGAGGATATTGAGAGGGTGAGGAGTGCCATTCCGGTGGATATGGCTATTAAGGTGGAGGAGTGTTTGGCCAAGTGTGGGTTGGAGAAGAGGTAGATTGACTGAGAGATTAGAGACGGTTTATGGGGGTGTAGAGTAGGTGGAGAATAGTTTAGAGTGCGAATAGACTTGCGTTACAGGACATAAATAGATTACCAAAAGAGGAGTATTGAATACGGCATGGATAATGTAAGTCAGTCTCCAATTCCCATCCCCAGCCAGTAAACCCGCTGTATGGACGGAATTTAGGCCAGATTCTCCGTAGTGCAAGATTCAGCCTGAATTCAACCGAGATCTCCACAGGATGCAATAATTTCCCCGCGGGGAGGAACTTATATACGGTGCTTACTCTAATTTCTGTTCCCAAAAAGCTTGTCTGTTAATCTACACCAAGATGAGGATTTTCACAGCCATTTGCTCGCTTCTTACCATGGTGGCTGCCCGGCCCCATGGCAGCTCTAGGTTGCTCTCCCTCTCTATACTAGCTGCACAACCCTAACTCCTTTAGCCTCGACAAAAAACTTACCTACCACCCCGCCCCAGAAAACAACGGCCTCGGAATCGCCGTCCTCGTCATCCCCGGCGGCGGCTACTCACACGTCTCCCCGCAAGAAGCCAGCAACTCAACCACCTACCTCAACTCCCGGGGCTACGACGCCTGGGTGCTTAACTACACCGTCGCCGACATCGCCCCAACACCGCTCTACCCCGTCCCCCTAGAAGAAGCCCTAGCTGCAGCCCGGTACATCCGGACCCAGAAAGAAGTCAAAGTAACCAAACTCGGTATCTGGGGGTACTCAGCCGGCGGACATCTCGCAGCCATAACGGTGACGAACCCGGAGAGTGGTCTTGATTTCGGAATCCTTGCTTACCCCGTTATATCGATGGATTTGGAAATCACGCATAATGGGTCGCGGACGAATCTTCTGGGTGAGAATCCGCCGCGCGGATTGGTGGAGCGCATGTCTGCCGAGAATAGGGTTACGGAGGAGACGCCGCCGATCTTTGTTTATCATTCGGCGGATGATGCCACTGTTCCTGTGGAGAATACGCTGCGGTTTATTGGTGCTCTGGCGAAGAAGGAGAGGCCGTTTCAGACTCTGGTTATCCCTGACGGAGCGCATGGGATTGGCCTGGCGATGGATGATCCGCAGAGGAACTGGGCGCCGGAGTTGGATCGGTTTATGCAGTATTCGATCTAGGAAGATATCAAGTGTCCGAAATACTAATCGGCAGTTGGTGTTATGCTGGTTAGATCGTAGGTCTATTGCTGAGATGGGTATCATAAAATCAAATATTAAAAGAGTATCACGCTCCAGTACAGGTGTACGTTGCCGATTATGTAGTTAGACGTCCAGACGAAAAGGTCGGCCCAATTTCCCTTAACTCCTCGCTCTTCTTTCGACGTGAAGCGTAATTCATGGAGTTGGAAAAGGTTAGACTGATTGTCAGAATACATTAGTAAAGGTGGTATCTCTAGCAAACACTGCGTATAGGGTATATTAACAAGAATATAATCATAATCCCAGACGCCGACTTCACAAATTCAAGCAGTTTACCTGACCGTCCCCGCCGGCGCAGTATATCCCTCTCCAAGCTCCCTCATCTCGATGTTCTTATGTTTCCGACGGTGTAGGATATACCACGCCGCTAATAAAATCAAAGACAGGCCTGCAAAGCCGCCAACCACTCCTCCGACAATGGCGCCGACATTCGTTCCAGACCCGCCGCCGTCAGAGTCAGGCGTTTCTGTAGATGTGCTCGCTGGGGTGTCGGTTGGTGATGTCGAGGTCGGACCCGGCGCAGCTGATGGCGCTGTAGGTTGAGGTTCTGGTGTAAGCGTTGAGGAGGTAATGTCATCTCCTGTACAAGTTATCCATCAGCTACAACATTACCCTCTTATGTGAAGGGCGGGAAAGGGGACAATACCCGTGAATGTGGTGGTCGAAGTAGCAACCCAGAAATGGTCCGTCGGATGTGTAGATGCCGTGCACATGGGTAATGTCGCTTCCCAGCCCAAGATCTGGCCTTCGGAAAGGCTTTCGTGAAGGGTTACCATGACGCAGGCTTCAGAGCTTTATCCGTCTCAATTAGCTAACGGGAGCTGGGCCGCAGGGTTGGGGTATATACCCACCAGGTTGTCGGTGTTTTATCCGCGTAAAGCAGCACATTATCACTGCACGCAGTTGGGTGGTCGCAGGAACCTTTATCACTGCAGCACTGGCCATACGTATTGTCTCCCGAGACACCGGTGAGGAATGTATAATCGTTGTTGCAGGTTATGGTGCTGACTGTTCGAATTGCATTTGCGCGTCTTAGCATACAGCCACAACACTGCGCCGGCAATCAGAAAAGAATAGAAAACAACGAACTCACAGTCATTCTCGCCCACGGAGTAGTATCCATTATAGCCTGGCACGTCTGGGGGCTTGGTAAGCACCACCTCGGATGTAATCGTTCGCGACATTGTCGCTGTATAGGCCGGAAGCGAAAGGGGTCGAGAAGTATCAAGATCCTTTAAAACAGGGAGACTGCGAACGTAATTATATAATTACAATCAACGAGCAAGGTCCCGAGATTCGCCCTGGCCCCAGTTTAGTTGACTGCTCTCGCCCGCCACGATCTTCATTGGCTCCGCCAACTGCTGCCAAGAGACCGGACTGTTGATTGACAGAGGGGTTGGACATTGCCGACAGGGCTGTGCAGCTTTGCCTTCAAAGCCTGCCGGTACTGGTAGAGTTGGTGCTGGAGCTTCTCAAGCTGCCAAACACCGGCTTGAACTGGAGGCCATGTTCATTACTAGGGACAGTGGACGCTATCTTCGCCTTGCCATGGCAGCCCTTCTCGGTCACGTCTTGTCCATTCAACAGGATGTTTTACTACGTAGCCCTTAATAGCGTTGATAAGTGAAGTAATCAAAGGGACAGTCCAAACCAGGCGGTATAAGTATTCAACTCAACAGCACCTGGCCATTTATTGGAAGGCAAGGCAGGCTCCGACTGGGCCAAGATGAACGGAATAGGGGCGGAGTATGGGCCAAGGCAGGGCGTGGGCGGCGATCGACATCGCTCATCGCCATAGCCGCATACCCTCATTGCCCATTAATTACTGGGCCCCCAAATTCGACACCGAATGTTCACCCATAGCGTGCTGATCTGTATCTTACGTGGCTGCTCCACTGCCTCTGCCACTGACCTCTTCATGGCTGCAGTCTGCACCGCAAACACAGTGCGATAACAATAACCCATATATGATCTATGTAGTCTACAGTTGGTTTCATGATTTGCGGCAAAGTATCGAGCCGTGGTTCGCCCATTAGCGGCGACTCATGCCCCAAACTGGATATTTGATATGGTAAGTAAAAGGCGGAAATGCCCTCTCTGTGGACCTGCAAGCCACCCTGCCAAGAGGGCGCACAACGGTTCTCAGCACTGTAAGAAGTATATTGGGTAGAAGGTTCTTCACACCAGAAGGATAGACTAGGAGATTGGTGGGTGGACCAGCCATTTCGAACTGCAGTTACGGTGCAGGTAGAAATTGTACGACGACTCAGTACAGAAGCATCTACTAGGTGCTCCAGCTTATCCAGGTTCCAGAGTAGCATTTCGATCCAAGTACCAACTATCAGTACGGGACGAACGCTTGGACCAAGCTCGCCTGCGCTTACGTACCGGCTGCGGAAGTAGGACACGGTTCAGTCACTGTAGATCGATAAAGGATGTTCTATGCCGGGCCAGAGGTAATAGAGTCAGCCCTACTTCAATCCAACGATCCGAACTTTTCGATGTATAGAGGGCAAGCTCTAATCATTCGCTGTAATTCATAGTTTTATGTCTCCCGTGAGAGTGAGCCTAGACAAAAAAAAAATATATGGAGTTAAAGTGACGCATATGCCCGCTGTTGCTCTTGCGGAGATGACTTCCGGTCGAAGAGAATCCACTTCGAAGGGGTTGTATCCATGTTCTGGATAACGTCTTGTACATCTCCAAGTTTCTCAAAGGGCGTCAAGACAAACCCAATCACATTGAGAATCTTGTTGCTACTGATTGGGAACGTGAGGAAGTGTTTACCAGGGGCCATGAACAGGGCGCCGTATGAGGGAATCAGCCATTTGTCTTGATATTTCCGATATCCCGTAGTCCGCGATAGACTACCACCGATGCCGCCTCCTATTATTGCGATTCGGAACTTGATGTCTTATCATATGTTAGTACATTCAAGACTTGGGTATGTATACACCTTTGCGGAGGCTTTCAGTTTATCAAAGCAGGATATGCACGGATGAAACGGGAGACTGCTTCGACACCGGACATAGCTTATCTCCCCGGATCCCACATACCATGAGGGGAAGTCCGTCTCCAACCATTCTAGCATTAACTTGAAATGTCACGGAATCCTGCAGAGTCCCGTCTGGGGGGTAAACACGTCAAAGCTTGTTCTCCACAAACCCGCGGAGTTTACGGGCCTATACCAATGGGGTCAAGACAGAGTCAATTCTTAAACCCCCGATGGAGATATGCCGGGGCAGAACACGGCTGATAGACTGCACCCCAGATACCAACTGCCGATGCAGCGTAGCCTGTCTGTCTCTCCACATTCCTTGGGCTTTATAGCTGTCCCCCATCCTGGCAATCTTGAACTGGACTGATTCACGCCCATATCAACACTATGGATCCAGAAAAGTCGGCAGCTTCTCATGATGAGAATATATCCTCAGCTGGACCAGTCCATAGAAAAGCCCAGACTGGTGATAAGCGGACTGCTCGAGATCCCCATGGATTTCCACTCGTCCCACAGCCGACAGAATACAAAGATGATCCATTGGTACTACACCTCTAGCCTAGCTAGCAATTCCCATTTGTAGAACTGACAAAATAGAACTGGCATCCGGCACTCAAGCTGAGCGTCGTCGTCCAGATCAGCTTCCTTGCCCTGATGGGCCCTCTAGGCGCCGCAGCGCCGAATCCAGCGTTTGTTGTCATGAGCGAGCATTTCGGCCTGAGTGTCCATGAGATTAGTTATGGTGAGCATCATTCTCCTGCATATCCAAGTCTGAACTAACCTAGTATTCCCTTTAGAACTCATGCTCTTCCTCCTCTTCGGCGGAATCGGGCCCCTGGGTATCCTCCCCCTGGCAAATGCATACGGACGCAGACCAGTCTACCTACTAGGCAATTTGCTGGCAGCCGTCACAAATATAGCTGCTGGATACTGCAATACATGGGCCGGCGTCATGGTCACCCGAGTGATATGTGGTCTCGCCTCCGGATCAGTCACGTCCATCGGGGGCAGCGACAATCTGTGATCTGTATTTTACACACCAGCGCGGAGTGTATATGGGTATATACACTGTCTGTATGACGAATGGTGCTTGCGTACGTTCTTTTTTCTTCTATTGACTCTCATCGATGTAACAAGTTTTCCTGCTAGATCGCACCCATCCTCGGAGGCGCCGTCGCCGAAACCCTAGGCTGGCGCGCATGCTTCTTCATCCCAGGCTTCGTGCAGCTCGGAAGTTTCGTCGTTACCATCTTCAGTCTCCCAGAGACACTCTACTACACAGAGAGAACTACAACCCCCGCCCACCGCGAACAGACGTATCTCGAGAACCTGGTATTCAGGCGAAACAACTTCCACCCCGGCCGCCCCCGTCTCCGCGACTACACTCGCCCATTCGAGATGCTGCAATACGTCGCAATCCTCTTCCCGGCCCTGCTATACATGACATGCTTCGGCTACGGCAGCGTGCTGTTCGCGCTAACAGGCGCGAAACTCTTCACGGAATTCTACGGCTTCTCAACACTCCAGACGGGGCTTATGCTCAGTGTACCACTCCTGCTCGGCGGGATCATCGGCGAGTTATGCGCCGGCTGGGTCACGGATTGGTTATCGAATCGCCATGCGCAGCGGAATTCTGGGGAGAGATTGCCAGAGGCGCGTTTGACTGCGATCTGGGGCACGTTGTTGGTTCCTGTGGGGATTGTGCTGGAAGGGGTTTGTTTGGAGTATAGTAGCGAGATTCATTGGGTTGGTAGTGCATTTGGGATGGGGCTGGCACATATGGGACTGCAGATTGCGACGACAACGATTTATGCTTATACCACTGATGTAAGCTTCCCCTGCCTGCTCAGGAATTGAACCAGAGGGTTGACAATCAATGCAGTGCTATAAACTATACAGCGCGGAGATCTCGCCAGTGTTGAATATATTTCGGCAGGTTTTCTCTTGTTTGATATCGTTTTACGCGTATGTCTCTTGTCTTTCTCAACGAGGAAACAATCACTGACTTGTCTCAGTCTTCCGCTTGGCGAAAGCGTTGGCATTCAGTACGCGTGGTTGATATTCGCGTTGATCGTGGCGGTGCTTCTCATCCCGGTCGTTATGCTCAGGTATTATGGGCGGAAATGGAGAGATTTACCTTCGCAGTCTTCGAGAACAGGGAATACCTAGTGAGGATCGTTATTAGCACAGTACTCGGGGTTGGAGAATAGTCGGGAATAGAATCCGGATGCTCAGCTGTGACCGCTCTTTCATATAAAATAGTATAAAACGCCACTGGACGTCTTTGCTAACACTCCATCTATCCAATACAGACTGTCTCACAATAATCCCGCATACTAACAGGTTGTGACTTGTGAGGGATAGACCGCCACCAGGACAAGTCAACCAGGCAGCCGTTGAGGGTGAGACCCTTGATTCTATTTTCTTTCTATTTTTCTACACAGATCGACAGACCTCTTTTACTTCAAACAGGTGGCGGCCAATCATCTCACAATTAGCTGCAGACTCCACAGCGTGCACGCTGCAATATAACGGTGGCCGAGCTGGGCTCTTGCTTGGCTTTCGTCAGGGGTTTCGCAGCCATCTTTCTTTCTCAAAAGTAGAAGGTATTAGGAATCTGAGTGGTGTACGAGCTGGTAGAATCGACCACAGAATTGACGAGTGTTCAACGTCAGTCCGAGATGCTGCCACTGTGCCACTGTGCCGCCGGTGTATTTCCTGTTTCCCAATGTTCACACTCCACATCGATGTCAGTTCTGCAGACCAATTCCCGAAATAGAGACAGCCCTAAAACAAGGCCAATCAAGATGGCGCTATCTGATGGGTCCTGACGATCTCCAGCTCGACCGCTCCGCCAAACCCGAACATAAATACCATAATACCCCCGTCCTCACCATCTCTCTTGTTCCTCAATATCAATATCAATATAATATCTCACCAAAATGAAGCTCACCACTACCCTCGTCACCGGCCTGCTCGCCACCACCGCCTCCGCCACCTTCGACAAGTGGCTCCGTAAGTCCCCTAAGCCTCCCAAGCCTCCTAAACAGACGACAGACGGCAGACCTAATAACTAAATGCCAACAGCCTGGGGCAAGCGCGACTACCCCTGCATCAACGTCTACCAGGGCATCCCCGAGAACGCCACCCTGGCCGCCGGCACCCCCGTGCAAATCGCCTTCAACCGCAACACCGACCGCTGCACCGACAGCGGCCTCGACCAGTACGCCGGCAACTACAGCGTCTGGCTGTACAACAACCCGACCCGCAACATGGGCAATCTGGGCTACGACGCCCAGGCCAAGGTCGTGGACCGTATTCCTGGTACTGCGAAGAACGTGACTGTTACTATTCCGGCGGATTTGCCGAAGGTTGAGGATGATTCGAACTGGTATTTGCGCGTGGATACAGTGCTTGTTAATGCGCCTCAGGTGAGTAAATAGACTTTATCTTTGTAGAGGGATGGTGACTGACTGGTGTAGATGCCTTCGCTGTTTAATGCTCAGGGTCCTTTCCGCATTGTCCGGTAGATTATCAAGTCGCCCCATCCTCCGGTGTCTGTCCGGGCTTGGATTCTTCAAAGCTGAAACAGGAGATATTGTGAGACGCGAAGTGTACCTGTAATAAAAACTATGGACGGAGGATATCGATGTACCATTATATCCACCACCGGTACATAACCACGGTATATAGCCAAGCAAGCTTTGTATAAATTACAGCCTATTATCAATTGTCACATTTCTCTAAATTGCTCTGAATAGTACCCAATCGATTATCCGGCATGCCAATTGTCTAGCTAATTAAAATTATTTAATATAACCCAGATCTTGGTATCTTGTCCACGACCGTCGTATGATGCAGATGGATGGATGGTTGGATGTTGTAGTCTTTACGGTTGTCTGAGAAATTAGTCAAGTTGTTCATGGCTTTTTTATCGACGAACCTGGGCACCCTGATAGCGAGGATATACTTCACATCTACCTTGCCAAGAAATAATACATGAGATTGCTAATACTCAGTAATGCACACGGAGAGATCGAACTGCAGATAATAGAAACTGAATTCCCAGTCAGATCATAGACGTCCTATATCTTTATCCTATGGTAATAACTGCAGCAGCTCCAGATTCCCGGTATTGCCAGCCCGAAGGAGCTGGAGAAGTCCATACATTAGGGGAACTGCATTGAGAATCGAGTATACGGCGCTGATCAATAAGTTATGTGCGAGGGCATAAAGGGTCTTGGTCGCACCTGGATTGGTGACCAGGGTGAAGAGGTACCATTAATTACTTTATTTACTGGGGACTTCTTCTACAATAACAGGGTTGGTTCATCGTTACGGGCGCAGGAGTTCGGACGCGAAATCAAGATCCTAGTAGGCAAAAAAAGAAAAAAAAAAAAAAAAAAAACTGCAGCAAGATACCGTACACTCAGCCTACGGTTCCTGTTCCCTGATATCAGCGACAAGGTAGTTTCCCATCCATTTGGCAGACTCCCCACCGAAATTTCAGATATTATACTGGGGCAACTATCCCACGAGCCACTTTGAGCTTTGCTCAAGGCCTCTCTGGTAGCCGAGCCAGTTCTGGAAGCGGGATATTTGCCAGAAAATACGCCGAGTCTGGGAGCTACCTAACGGAGATTTTTCCCGAGGGTCATCGGCCTGATTTGAATTTCACAGGATTCTATTTGCGGCTGGAGACAGAGCCGAGGTCTGGAATTGGTATGGATGCGAGTTTCATGGCTCTTGCGAGTAGACGGCGTATGGGGCGCTGGCCAGCAGATCGTGTCTATCCGAGAAGTCGAAAGGCTAAATATCTGTTGATGAATTGATTTTGTCAGAGGACCTGAACTTTTGCATTAAAAGCCCTATACAGCTGCTAGACACTGTAGAATAGATTGACTGTTCGCAATGCCGCTCTCACCCTCGTTTTTATTGTAAGTATGTTACTAACTACTTTACTGCGCTCTCCCTAATTTGCCAGTTTGTGATGAATTCGTTATAAATACAAACAGAAATCAGAAGCGGAGCAGAATCTAGTTACGAGTGCGGCGATTCCACTTGGTGGAGATGAGAATTGGCCGAGTCTCTTAGAGTTATTGAATCAATAGCCTGTCAGCTTGCGTATAATACAAATCCAGACATTATACCCGGACCCGTATTGAAAGTAGCGCACGCGACCATATGCAAACAGGCCGGTGAAAATAAAACAGGTATACTGGCAACAACTATAAGACCGCAGTCCGAGCCACCTGTCAAGCCCCGCCAAACTAAGCCGCGGGGCAGCTGGGGCTGAGGAAAGTCCCATTGCTGAGAAAAAGAACTGCCATGACTGGCCTACCGATGGAAGCTCGCCGACCCGCCGTCTCCAACTAGCTGCACGGCGGTTACAATCAACCCAGAACAGGCAGGCCGGATACAGAGACGAACGCACGGCCCTGCCAACTTGTCCATTTAGTCCAGTTACAGTAAGGCAACGCGAGGCCCGGCGGGCGATCCGGGGGGTCGGGCAGCTCTCCGTCATAGCTCTGCTGCTCTGCTGCCCTAGGGTTTAGTCTACACTGCCCACCTGAACCAACGGTACACATGCGATCTTAATTTACCTGAGCTTGCTAAACTTTATGTTAAGCGCGCTTTGCGCCGAAAATGTTCATCCGGTTGCAGCTGGACGGTGTTTGTGCCTATTGGTACGGGGAATTTGAGCTGCGAACCGACTCCACTGTGCTTTGTGGTTCGAGGTTTGTCCTTGAAATTGCATTTATCCTCGGTTCTCAGACGTGCATAGTATTTAGTGAGAAGTTGTGCCTTCACTATTAAGGAATTCGTCTAGCTCTCTACCTTTGTAGAATGCCCGGTTACATTCGGTTTGACATCTGTTCTAGACTGCGGCATATAGAGATGGGCCATTTTGAGATGGACCCATCGACCGTATGACAGAGTTTTCTTCGTCTTCTCCATCACTGAGCCTAGGCCCATGCCCGTAGATCCATATCCGAGGTGCACGGTGCCTGGATTGACAGTATTGAATTCGTTGATGGGTCTTGGGCAGGTACATGAGGGACCAACAGGCAACAGTTCTGTCGATGCAATCCCTCAATCCAGTGCCTGAAACTTGTAAGGTTTTATTATGAATAGCCCTTTGGCTATTGTAGCAGAATGAGATACCGTCCTACTTCTTATACAGCTGCCTACAGACACCTATCTAGTTTTTCTTCCACGTAGCTCTGTATCACTGTCTCTCAGTGTGATTGAATACAAATCACCGTAACAGTACTCCTCTGATCAGCGATCGGATCTGGATCCTGGTTGCTAATGATGACCCTTCGACGCTATGGCCCTTCTCCACAGCCCCCCTGTATCCCCAGATCATTGCTGTACGTAAGACTCGCCATGAGAACACATGCATTTAATGGAATAGCCGCCGTAAACGCTATTAATACCTTCTGTGGCTGAACCATTGATACTTGAGGTTTTAGTGTTTGTGCGCGATTTTATCCATGGAAGTGTGTGGTTCTCTTTGTTCCACTCGTTAATAGCGAGCGACAGTATATATTCCGGGACAAAGCAAGTCAAAGACCTCCATATCATTTTCCAAGCCATTCAGCTTAACAGTATATAATAAATCTACATCATGGATTCCGTCCATGCCCTATTCGCAACCTACGTACTCCCCGGCAGACAAATCCCAGGAGATCCCTCCCCAGCACCACCATCCCAACGCACCAACCGAGACCCATTCCACAGCGGAGGCAAAATATACAACCTAATCCAGCACGTCCATACCCTCCACTACTGCGCCCGACAAGAACGAACACTCAGCGCACAAACCATCTCCCAGGCCGTGCAAGTATGGAACGAGCTCGAGCACTGGGATCCATCCGAGGGAACCTCTACGCCGGAACAATTCCGCCTGAATAACGCCTACCGCTCTGCTATATTCATCTGGACCTATTTCACAATCTACCCGCGGGATATGCACGGGTGGAAACCGCAGGACGCGGTGCGGGATATCCTTGCTGATATCTCCCGGGTTGAAGAGGGCGATTTGGTGCGTCTTGCTGTGATACCGCTTTTCTTTTGTGGGTTGAGTGTTACCAGCGAGTCTGACAGGGACTGTGTACGGAAGGAGTATGAGCGGGTGAGAGTGCGTGGTGGAAGGGGTGGTGGACTTGATGCTTCGTGGGATGTTGTGCAGAGGCAGTGGAGGAGGTATGATGCTGGGGATCGGCAGAATTGGGATTGGGTGGAATGACATTGCATGTGTTGGAAGTTTCACTTCCAGTTATTGAGTCTATATAACAAGTTTTACCGAGAGTTCTTATCTTTGTAGACTAGTTGTAAGCTGCATGGTGTCGTGCTTGTGGCTTAACCAAGGTCTACGCCTCGTCTGCGGAATTTAAATCCGAGACATTCCCTCCTTGCAGCTAAAACTTTATTCGTCATACCGGTGGGATATTCAGGAGAATACACGTTCTAGTAAATATGGAAACCAGTCAGGCACTCTCGTCGACTGTACGTCTGCCTCACTGGAAGAGAGGTAGGGAAGCGAGTTTCTAGAAGCTTGATTTTATATTCGCTACTAAACAGCCCATTATTACGCAGGTACAAAAGAGCGCGAGATTCGCGACCTTGATCCTATCTAGGAATCGTTCGAAATAGCGGGCATCTTCTAGGCTTAGTGTTGCGTGATATCCCCTGTCATGAGTCAGTCCAGGAAATACTCCAACTACTTAAAGGACCTGCATAAACTGTCCGAACTATCGCGGGTCCAGCCAATAAACCTCAAATATACAACACTGCTAATTGCTGATTGACGCTTACGAACATCCGGCCGCATTGCTCATGAATCCACCAGATGGCGTGTCCAGCCGTTTAACCCATTTAGCGCGCTTCACAATGATCTTATTATAACCACGCCACCCCGGAGACATGAATGTTTGCTTGCTTATATTTTACTCAGTCCGGAAAAGTTGAAACATAAAGACAGCAATGCCCGCGCACAAACAACTCTCCGTCGCCATTATAGGCAGTGGCCCGGGAGGACTTGGTACGGCCATCGCGCTATCGGAACTTCCGTATGTATCTGTCAAGCTGTACGAACAAGCACCGGAGCCACGAGAGGTCGGTGCGGGTATCACTATTAGTCGGAATGGGTGGAATGTGCTGCGGTTACTGGGGGCTGCGGATGGGGTTAAGGGTGCGAAGCAGGGGTATTCGTGGCAGAGGTGTGTGGACTTTGCTTTGCTTTCAGAATGCGCAGATGAGAATTGATTTATGATCTGAGAATGAATTAGGAATGGGAGAACGGGTGAACCTGTGATTCAACCTCCTGATGCGTCGGTAATTGAGAACGGTGAAGACGACCCATTTGCGTCGATTAGGGCTAGACGGACGCGGTTGCAGTCTGCGCTTCTGGAGAAGGTCCCGCCGGGGATAATTCAGTTCAGCAAGAAACTTGTCTCTATACATGATCTTGGCGAAAATAAGGG
The DNA here is from genome assembly GCF_001890705.1 of Aspergillus sydowii CBS 593.65. Classification (NCBI taxonomy): domain Eukaryota; kingdom Fungi; phylum Ascomycota; class Eurotiomycetes; order Eurotiales; family Aspergillaceae; genus Aspergillus; species Aspergillus sydowii. The sequence goes on along the minus strand of NW_024467863.1, from coordinate 794,235 downwards.
AGTTCGCCTAATATTCAAGGATGGGACGGAAACGACCGCTGACCTTGTTATCGGGGCTGATGGAATTCGTTCGGTGGGCGCTCTATAATCCAATGTAAGACTACCTTAGCATTGTTACTGACACAGGTTTAATAGATTGTACGCCGGACATTATTTCCAGACCACCATCTACGCGTTACAGGTAGAACCCCGCAGATGTGTCTTTGTATAGAGAGTTGACATTGCTACAGGAAACACCGCATTCCGAGTCCTCATCCCCGTCACTTCAATCACCCATCTCACGGACTTCCCAACATCCAACGGATGGTGGCATGTCCTGAACGGCCATCTCTATTTCTCACACGTAGACGACGAGTCTGAGAGAGAGCTCTGCGAGATCACAATCAGATCTTATAATGAGCCCGTGACGCCTGATAGGACAGCGACCTGGGCGATACCGGTGACGAATGAGTATGTTGAGGCTCGGACTGGGGTATGTACCAGGAATATATATCCATGTCTCGGAACCTTTTTTTTTTAACGCGTGCAGGAATATGATCCCCGCATAAAAGAGCTCCTGAAGGTAGTTCCCGAAGGATCCTGGCGCGAGTTCGCGATGGTGGCCGGGCCATGTCTAAAGGATATCACAGCATGGGATAAAATTGCACTTATTGGCGACGCGAGTCATCCCCTCTCTGGGGCGTTTGGGTCTGGCGCGGCGTTTGCAATGGAGGATGGCTGGATTCTGGCTAGAGCTATTGAGTACTCGGTTAACTCGAAGACAGTGCTAAAGGATGCATTGGAGATATTTCAGCAGATTCGGGGGCCTTATTATGAGCGGATGTATGTTTCGCTTTCTCAGCCTTGTGATAATTTTGTATACTGATTACGGTATAGGTACGACTTTCTTGATCAAAAGGGAAAGGAGATTCAGGAGTCTCGCAAGGGGGATGACTTTGAGAGTATCATCAGGGTGAGGGTACAGGGATTTGGGCTTGTGAGTGGCACTCTAGACTGGATCTATAAGAATGATATCAAAGAGGTCTGGAAGGCATATGTCGATGGTAAGCAAGGCGAGAAACTATAGACTTATGTATTGCCCGCTTCTTGGTAGACAAAATTACGACATTGGGGACAGTGAGAGAAGCTCAAATATAGCAAAGACAGACTTTTGTTAGATTAGGGGTAGACCATACCAATCGCGAAGGACAATTATTACTTTATAAAGATGAACATTAAAACCCGAAATTATGGATAGAATGGGGCCAGTATATCACAGACGAGAGCCCTAAACCATGAACCCGAAACGACAAAATATCCCAAAAAAGACCATCAAAACCTTTCCATCAAACTCCAATCGTTTTTCAGACACATCAACCTCACCGCCCCTTCAGGAACAAGATGAGTATATGCTCTCTGCTTTCGCAGAATGACGCACGGACTCATGCCGTTTCCTTCGGTGCCCATTCAGATGGTCTTTCCGGCCAAATGTCCTGTCAAAATCACAGCATCGATACTTATCTGGCGAAATATGCACCGTTCGAATGTGTCGGACAAGGTCTAACTCGCGGTTAAACTGGCCAGGAGTGTGGCAGTCTCGCCACTCGCATTTATAGGATCGCTTTGAGGATGGTGCTCTGCTGAAGAGGGGCTGTTAGGTCTCCATATATAGGATATTTCACTAGGTCTGGTAGGACATACTTCAATAGATGGCGATTGGTATTGGTGCAACATGCAGTGCTTCGTTGTGATTCAAACGGACGATTGTTTTCTTCGATTGTTGACTGAGCCTGTCCTTGACGAAGTAGGTGAGAAGACCCCGAGGGACTGTAGGAGGCCGAGTTCGTGTAAGTACTGCCTAAGGGAGAGCCATTAGGACTTCGAGAAGGTTCTGGAGTAGACTCTGTTAGGTCGATGATTGGCGGATTGTTCCGTGCGCTGGACCAGGCATCATACGGCCTGTGAGCCCGTTGTTGGTTAATGGGGCGTGATCCCAAAAGAGCATTTCTTGGGGCAGATTGAAGTGAGGCTGTGATTGAGGCTGCATAGTGTTCTGGAACATGGTCATAAAGTTTGCTGTTTCATGGTTGTCGATGTCGGGGAAGGTATAGCCCGATGACGGATCCATGGTAAAGAACTGAATAAATGACTGGGTCAGGGCAGAAAGACGACAGTAATACGGCACGCAGGATGTGAATGAACAACTTAAGAGACTATTGATTGTAATAAAAGTGAATTTGACCGTGAAGATGGTATTCTTATATACGCTTGACTCCCTCTGTATACTGCTGAGCTGCATAGCCCACAGTGAAGGCCAGAAATGGGCACAAAGTATTAGGACGGTTGTCATGCATTCAGACTCGGACACAGCCAATGAGGTCAGGCGATCAGGGAACAAAATTGAAATCCATGCAAGAAGATTGAGAACTGACCTATGGAACGAAATTCTGGCAAGAAGCCTATGGCATGGAGACATTGAAGATGACGACCGACGACAGGTTCTCGAAAGCCACATCTTGCCGCACTCCTCAGCGCCGACATTGCACTTCCAATATTACGACGGCTCCTAATGCACTCAGACTTGGAAACAGCCAATGACAATAGAAGTGAGAAGGCACGGCTGTACCAAGATGGCAATGATGCGGAGGGTGCCATTGTGGAGGGCGAGTTGGCATTGTGGCGAGGTCCATGCACAAAGATTCGGAAGGGACCAATAAGAAGTAATGGCGTGTTGCAGCTTCCTGCAGGCTGACGCGCTGGGTACGAGCCAGAGCCTCGTCTCTTGCGGTGCCCTGCACCTAGGTACTCTCTGACCTTATAAATATTACGTCTCTCCTACATTTGTCGTTCACCAGAGTACTCATTGACCATGGCCGACGACAGCTGGGATGCCCACAGGGCAGAGATCGAGCAGCTTTACATCCAAGACAATAAGACTCTGAAGTATATCGCAGAGTTCATGGCCCGAAAAGGCTTCCGAAAGACGTAAGCAAATGAATTTACCCTCGCCATATTGAGATTGACATGTCAAAAGCAAATCGCAATACGAAACACAGTTCAAGAAATGGGGCCTTCGAAAGAAGCAGACAGTGCCGCGTACTGTCAACTGGGAGTTCATTGCAAAGCGAGTTGAGAAACGAAAGAGGCTGCAAGGGAAAGAGAGCGAGGTAGTCATTGATGAGGAAACAATACCTCCTGAAAAGGTCAGAAAGCTACAATATAGCAAGGCATTTGTGTCGACGGCGGACAGGTTCTCTGGATATGGAGGTGTGCTTTCCTATTCCAGTACTGTTGCAGCCGGAAAGTACTAATAAACCAGCGCCTTCCCCAAAAACACCGGAAGGGATTGTTGTTAGAACACCACCAGCTTCCATTGCCAGGCTGACTGACCAGGCATGATGTGGAGGCCTGAGTCTGACCTGGAGCCCGTATCTTCCATGGCTTCAATTCACCAGACTCTTGCATTCCAACCAGAATAAGGGTAAGATTCCTCCAGGTATAGTGTTATTATACAGGTTGGACAATGTGTTGACATGTTATAGGCCCGCCGGCGTTATCGTCCATCATACCAATTCCACTTTTCAGCGAAGTCTCCTTTCAACCTGAGGTGGAGAAAACTGAGTTGATGCAGCGCCTGCAATATGCGTTTCCTTTAGAGAGTCGATCCCAGTGGCTTCACATGGATGTCGACGCGAGAATGAGAGCGATGCTTACCGTGTTCATGCCAGAGGAATACGAAGGGCAGCACCAGATGACCCAAATAAATCGGTTGGGCATAGAACTTTTTATGTTATCCAACAACCTAGAGTTACATGACGGATTGGGCAGCGCCATGGCACATAACGAACGCCTGTTGGCCATGATTCGCAACTTTGGCTGGCACAAGGGAGGTCAATTTAAAAGTCTTCTAGCAAGCCAAGAGCCAACTGTCGAGGCTATAGTGGAGAAGATATTCGCAAGCGCGGTATTCCAGATGGACATAAAGGTCATGAAGGTGATTCTCGAAGCTGAGATGAATCCGAACTCCCTGATCAAAAGTTTGAGTGGTCACCTATTCACACCCCTGCAGTGGGCTGCCACCATCAAAAGCAGCAGAGGGGCGAAGATGGCCGAGCTGCTCATCTCCCATAAAGCTGATATTGAACTGGTACAGGAGGGCCGATCCGCTCTATTGGAGGCGATTTTGGAAAACAATGAGGGGGTGATCCAAGTGTTACTGCGTCATAATGTTGTTGTCAACCTACGGTGCCTGGAAGTGGCGACGAGTACTGTTGACGCAAATCTCTTCGAGAAACTTTGGAAATCTTGTCCTCACGTAAACAGTTTGGTATCCAACACAATGATCCAATATGGAGCGGAACGTGGCAATATTACGCTCCTTGGAGCAGCAGCAAGATCTGGAAGGCTTGAAATCGTCAAGACCATATTTCGGATATGCCCAAGCCTTGTCAACCCTAGGGAGCTGGAGGCAACAGGCGGAGTAGACTATTTCTCCCCAATTTCTGTCGCCATCGCAAACGACGACACCGAAGCCCTGAAGGTGCTTTTGGACGCTGGTGTTGATACACACTTCGTAAATTGGCGCGAGGAACCACCAATTGAACAGGCATTGGCGAGACATAATTTGAGGGCATACCAAATCCTGGTGGAAAGTGGTGCCACAATCACTCAGCCACTGTCGTATGGAAGACTTTGTGTATTAATGAGGTTTATTTCGGGGAGCGAGAATTGTCCGAGCACGATGAAGCAGCTCATTGACGAAAGTGCACAGCTAAGTGACAATTTCACTGAATGGTCTGGGGAGGTGCTCGCGGAGGCCATCAACCAGGATGATCTCCTAGTCATTCGCCCGTTGCTGGATTCCGGAGCTACAGTCACCGCAGAGAAAGTGACCGACATTTGGAATGCGGAAACTGCACAGTATCTGGACGCACGGGGAGCTCTACAGGCCATTCTCGATGGAAATGGTCCCGAAATTTTGTTAAGAGCATTGGAGTTGGGAAAATGGGACCTGGCACAGTGGCTCTTTATTCGTGAATATGCTCTACTGGATGAAAGCCTATATTCGTGTTATACGCCACTGTGTAATGCAGCGAACAGCAAAAAACCTGAGTTGGTCAAGCTCATGCTGATCCTCGGCGCAACGGTAACCGACCATGCCCTTTGCATGGCGACGCGGTGCATCAAAGAGGATCTTTCTGTTGGTAGGGTGCCATCAGATGAAGGTTACGAAGTGCTCCGGATCCTATTAAGCCACTTTAACGGCCCCGCCCCTAGCACGATCGCAGAGGCGGGCTATGGTCGTACTGACTTCCGGAGTACGAATGAGGACATGGACCAGGATATCTATCTGTTGGAGCTCCTGCTATCGGAAGGTGTGGAGCCCACGGGTACTCCGGAAGCAGTCTTCAGTGAGACCTGGCATGGCCTGTATGAGCCACAGTCAGCCCTGGAAATTGTGGTAGCAGGCGGCAACCGATTGGCCCTGGACATCCTAACCCAGACCCCCTACAACTGGGGCACAAAGGCTTTGGGTCGGGCCTTGGTTGTGGCATGTAGTCTTCCCGACAAAGACCTCATTGACTCGATTCTCAAGCGCAAGCCAAATATGAACGAGGAGGTCGGCTTCTGGAGGTGTTCGCCAAATACACTAGATTGGAAAGGGTTCGTAACTTTCAGTACCGCTCTGCAAGTTGCGGTGAGATCACAAAACGCGTCGGCTGTCCGTAAACTGCTTGGGTTCACCGACACTAATGTTAAATACCCTGCAAAAGGACCCCATGGACGTACGGCCCTGCAGCATGCCGTGGAGAATGCAAATGTGGAATTGATTGTGATGCTTCTCAGCCATGATGCAGATGTTAACAGCGCAACTGCAGAAGAGGGAGGTGCTACTGCATTACAACTGGCGGCTATTAAAGGATATTTGGGCATTGCTCGCCGTCTTCTTGATCTCGGGGCAGATGTCAGTGCTCCGGGTGCAGTTATCGGTGGAAGAACGGCTCTTGAAGGTGCGGCGGAAAATGGTCGGATTGACATGGTGCATATACTCANTGACGAGGGAGCATTGATATGCGGGGCCGCTGGCGAGAAGCAATATGAGAAGGCAGTCAAATTAGCAATAGAAAACGGGCACTATGCAGTAGCGAGGATGTTAGAGAGGTCCAAGAGCAATGCTGAACAAAGCCACATGCAGGCCTTTAACATTTATGTTGACGGTGGGGATGAGGTTTATGAAGAAGAGGAACATTTAATCATGTAACTGGCAGGTCAAGTATATTATTTCGGCTTATGTTATTTATCTGCCCTATCTGATGCAGCCCCAGAATGATACTCACTGTCCCTACCTTCACCTGCCGTCCCAATTCTTCACTCCCAATCAGGCCCCGACTGTTACGATAAGCCTCAATAAAAATACAACAGGCTTCCTATCTCTTAGATTATTGTTAGAAAGCACGCGTATCCTTGCCCTTCACCTGTGGGCTCTATATGCATTGTGGAAGCCAATAAGCCGCTAGATTTACAAAACTAATACTTGCCCAGACCTTGCCATACACAATGCAAGGCACCAATCGGGACCTCTAACCGGTATACTGGTGATTATGCACCGAGACTTGGAGACCTTTAAGCTAAGCATAAAACGCCAAGAATGAGCTCCACGCAGCAGTGGATCTATCTGTCTCTTCTGTCACTTCTGTCTGGCTCTCCGGAGCTCGAGTTCTCCGATGACAAAGCATTCTGGAGTCCATCGAAGATGTCTGGAATCCTCTGGAGAAATGGTCCTCTTCCTGTCCTATTACATTCGAGACATTCGTCAGACTCGCTGTCGATCATCTCGGAAATGCGCCGAAACTTGTATAGGCGGCTTAGCAGCGGAGCGGTGCTGATGCCCCAAGTACCATGCTTTATCCTCTTTCATACTACGACTGGAGAAGGAGCTGACGACGGCGATGAGGAATCGTTGAATTGTGGTCCTCTCCAATTTCTGAGACGATCGGATGCCGTTACTATGGATAATGGTGGAGCTAGATAGCGAATCTGAGGTATAAAGACCCGGCCGGGCCGTTTCTCAGTCTCAAGGAAACCACAATTGCTCCAGACTTCTCAAGAATTCAGCTAGAAATCTCTTCTTCGGTTTACAATGCAACTTATTTCCTTGACTAAAGCGGCCATGCTCGGCATGGCTGCCCTTGCTGCCGCTCACCCCGGTGCCCACGAGGTCAGTTCCATGACACACGCAGAGAAGAGATCGTTCCTGGTCAACGCCAAGCGCAGTCTCGGCCAATGTGCTGATCGCCTGGAACGCCGCGGCGTCAGCGCACGCATCGAAGCCCGTCGCGCCGAGCAGTACGAGTTCTACCGCCGTCAAGCCCTCGCGACCCGCGACTACAACCCTTCCGTCAATATGTCCCACCACTCCACTCTCCAGGTCAACTCCAATACCTCCGCAGAAGAACTCTTCGCCAAAGACCCCGTCTGCATTCTCTCTCCCGAGGGCGAAATCGGTCCGTTCTGGGTAAAGGGCGAGCTTGTCCGGTCCAACATCCGCGACGGCGAAGCCGGTGTCCCCGTTATCCTCGACGGCCAATTCATCGACGTCGAGACCTGCGAACCGATCCAGGATCTCTACTGGGATGTCTGGAGCTGCAACTCCACCGGTGTCTACTCCGGCGTGCAGAGCGACATGAACGGCAGCGGTTCCGGCGACGCCTCGAACCTGGATAAGACATTCCTGCGTGGAATCCAGAAGACCGATGAAGACGGCGTCGCTCAGTTCCAGAGTATGTTCCCGGGCCACTACGATGGACGCGCGACGCACGTCCATGTCGTTGCGCATGTGGGTGCGCGCGAACTCGCCAACAAGACCGTTACGGGTGGTCATGTTGCGCATATTGGACAGCTGTTCTTTGACCAGGACTTAATTACTGAGGTCGAGGCTCTCTATCCCTATAACACGAATACGGTTGATATTACCAAGAACGCCGACGACCACGTTGTCCAGGACGAGACTGAGGATACGGCTTCCGACCCGTTCTTCGAGTATGCGCTGCTTGGAGATACAGTCCAGGATGGAATTTTTGCTTGGATCACTATGGGTGTTAATGTCTCGCGCAGCTACGAGACTAGCTATGCGGCTACTCTGACCGGTGCTGGCGGTGTCTCGAACTCGAACAGCCAGCCGGGTGGTACCGTGGACTTCTAGATGTTGGAGATGGTGTTTCAGACTTTGTTTCTGTATTCCGCAAGACACTAGATAGATCGTTACTTTGTGTATCTCAATACTAGACTCTAGATAGACCTTTCTTTCTGCTCATCACAATCCTCCAGTCTATGGAGCTTCCTTTCAATTTCAGGATCCTGTAGTGGAATTAACGGACCACGGACGGCCCCACAGCTTAAAGCGGCAAGTACAGCCAATCAGAATCTCAGTAACAATAGACGGTCCACAGATCGACGACTATGGAGCCTCAGCGCTGACTCAGCGGGGTTCTAGTTCTCCGGCCCAGCAATTCGAATTGTAGGAGTAGCTTTTCAGTTGTTACTTTCCAGAATGAATCTCTATTATGGCGAGTTCTCGCCCAAATCCACGGAGTGGACGGTACCGTGCTGCTTGTGATTTATGCCGGCATAAAAAGGTAAGCCTCGACAACTTATACATGCGTTAGGTATCTGTGCTTAAGGGTTAGTAGATACACTGTGATGGAGACAAACCGGCGTGTGAGACTTGTCGACTAGCCAAAGCACCTTGCGCCTTTACAGCCCGACCTTCACAGAATAAGACAGCAAAGGAGTACGCTGGCAACCATCTATACCGTCTCTAATGCTAATGACAATTACCTAGGCAGCTCATAGACGCCAGAGCCCGCATCCAGGAACTGGAACAGCAACTTGCCGAGCAAAGACAGCTGAAGGCTAAAAGGCCATTAGGGAGTACGCTACCACAGCTGCGTATCAGAGATCCATCGGACTTTGATGCCGCTTTGGATATATTTCACTGGCACTTGGGATTCTCAGGGCCTCTATCCCCGTCTTCGCCTGGAAGGGAGGCTTTTCTATCTACGATCTACCTCCGAACTGGCTGTCAGTTTGATTTACACAGCTTTTCCCGTCGAGTAAAGGCTTCGTATATCTCGCAATATCCGTCCAGAAAGTCTAGATTGGTATGCCCAAAATGGCCTGGACAGGAACTCATCCAGCGGTGCATCACATACTACATGACAGAGAACTTGTACTCCGTCTTTCCGATGGTCCTTCCCAGCACCCTCCTATCCAGTTTTGATGAGTATTGCACCAATTCTCGAGATGAAAAATGGCAGATAATTGCCCAGGCCCGTTTCGTTTCTTTTACTGCGTTCATTACGCAAATCCATCGCCACCATCCAGACTTTGCAGATGCAGAGCCAGACTCTTATATTCAAGCGGCCTTGACCTTATTGCCGTACTTGATCCTCGCATCTAACTGTACAGAAGCCCTTGAAGCAATACTGATTATCGTACGTCCCCGCCAGCCTACCATGGACATGGTCTGACACTAATAGGCCCTCTACATCACCCCCACCGGCTCAACACCATCCGGCCAGCTCCTCCTCAGCATCGCCGTACGCAAGCTCTACAATCTCGGCGCCTACCACCGCAGTCCCACTGTCGTAGACCCAGAAACACACAGCCACCTCCGCGCCGTCTTTTGGATGTGCTACGCAATGGATAAAGAAATGTGCATCCGCAGCTCCCAACCACCTCTAATCCACGATACAGACTGCGACTTGGCCCTCCCGCCAAACTACGTCGAACGCTCCTCAGACCGCCAGTTCTTATCTGAGCCTTTATCCCAGCATATCCTTCTCTACCCATCTGATCTCCGCCTGTCGATTCTCAGATCAAAGATCTACCGCCTGTTATACTCTGTGGAATCCCAGTCCCAATCCCAATCCCAACCACAGGCCAGACGGCTAGAATCCATCCGCGAACTCGACGCCGAACTCACCGAGTTAAGGTCCGCCTTTCCGATCCATTTCCAACCGGACCCAACTGCGTACCTGAAACCGGACTATAAGTTGCACGACTTTAGTATTCGTGGAATGAACATCCATCTCGAGTACTATTTCTGCGTGCGTAAGATCCACGAGGCGGGGATTTTAGCTATAGATAGTATCAGTCCGTTATCTTCTAGTGTGGAACTATATCACCATGCAGCACGCTCGACTCTATACTATTTTCTGCGAGGGGAGGGACTGGTTCAGGCGCCTACTGTTTGGTTCGTCCCCCTTTGTTTTGTACAAAATATATATACTGATTTATGTCGTTTAGGATTCACGCGCAGTTTATCCTTTCGTCCGCTCTTGCGCTATTCTGGAATATCATCCAGAGTCCGTCAGCAGCGTCGGTAGATGGGGATATTCAACTACTGCAAGAGATGAAGGGGTTGTTTAGACGGCTTTGTGAGAATTGCTGGGAGGGTGCGCCGTTGCCGCCGCTTTATATCTTTGAGGAGTTCTTGGGCATGCTGGTTTATTTAGCAGGGAGGTGTCAGGAAAATTATAAACCAAGAACTAAAGTATAGTTTGAACATTCCAACGAAACTAACCAGTCCATTCACTCCACTCCGTAAACTGCTTAAACTAAGAAGTCATGCATGCAAAACTGCCATACCTAAGTCAAGATTCAAGCAAGATCAGTATTGGTCGCACCCATCACACCAAGCGCGATACTCCAGACAACCAAACTGGACATTCCGCCCAACCATTCTTCTAGTGCGGTCTTCACACTCTGCGAACAGATCCGAGTTTTCTTCAAAGATATCATAAACGATATCACCGGCGCTATACAGCTCCATAGGCCACCCGACATTCTGCGGCGGACCTGTACAGTTTTCAGCCCACTTGATCTCGGCATGATACATGAAGTTGTGCCATGGGATGGTACGATTGTTGGAGCTGGAGTCAAGTAATCTGACGGAGGCCGGTATCTCGTTGAAATTTTGTGCAAGTCTTTTGATCATATCCCAGTCGAATATCGGGCGTTTTGGAGTATTTCTTATGATGCAGCCGGCGATGTCGATCTCGTATGGGTTGTATGGCAGTGGTAGAGGGAGGTCTGACTCGGTAGATATCTTGACGAGGATTAGTTAGGCCTGGTTGGATGTGATATAGTGGGACTTACCTCCCCGGCGGATGCACTCGAAGAAGCAGCTAGGGCTAAAGCCGTGGGTGTCGTTGTCGCTGTCGATACCGGACACACGCCCGCGTATAGTAGATCGTCAGTACCCTTATCCCGCTCGCCAATTTCTTTCTCCATTATCCCGGAAAACTCCCAGGTAGCGAGCTCTATTCTATTCACCCACAGACGCCAGCGGCCAACAGGGACAAGCTTGTCGCCGACACGGTCGTAGCGGACGATCTTGCTGGCTTCCATATGTGCCTTTCCATCGCTATTCCGGGTATCCTCAGACCGATCTACCGCTGCGATCTTATACGGCAGTGTCATGGGCTCCTGGGCGTACTGCTCGGATCCAGACGGATACAGGTACTCATAGAGCAAGTTCGACAGCATAGCCACCTTTTCCGGGTACAAAATCGGCCCACTCTCATTCTCAAGATTTTCAAACGGCGGAACGATAAATATTTTCGGCTGGTTCGTGAAATGCAACGGGCCAGGCTTCTCGGCCGTGCCTACAAGCCCCTCAATCGGATCGAGGAATCCCTCCGAGTTATGTCCTTTACCATTCTTATTCTCCTGCCCATGAACCAGAGCCTCAAAGGTACCCTTCCGGAAGAGCTCGTCAGGCGTGGGGATGAACTTCCCGGGCTCCGGCTCCCGCACAAACATGGGGATTTCGTAAATATGCGCGACGTATGCACCCTGCTTCGAGACGATAAAGACAGCCGTGCACCCGTGCATCCTGGCTAGACCGGCGGCGGTATGGAAGTTCTCGAAGCCATACCATTTCCCACTAATCTCGTTTCCGGAGTGGATATACCAGGACTTCCTTGCGTTGAGTCTAACGAGGAGGGCGACAAGCCAGTCGTCTAGCTGTTTGCTCTGCTTGGCGTAGTCCATGAGCGGGCTGGTTGGAGATGGAGGAGCCGATTGCTGTGTGGGCTCGACGAAGTAGTCCTTGCGAGGAGGCGCTTCCGTGGGTTGTGCTTGTGCGTTGGCTGCTGTGTTGACAGGGATGGTGAGGCAGTTGATTGGGGCAACAGTGACCCATGCCGCGGACCCGGATGCGCATGTTGGGCCGCCGCAGATATTTGCTCCACATGGCTTTCGCCGATTGGAGGTGGTGGCTGATCTTGTTGATGGTGTTGGGGCGTCTTGACGCTTGGCCTGGTCGATTTGGGTGATATCTGTAGCTTGCTTTGGTGCAGTCATTTGGTGGCCGTCTCCGTAGATCGTAGGATACCTTGTAGGTTCTGGACCACTGTTTGGGGCAGTTGGAGGAACGGGATCGACGAAGCTTGAGACATCGGTTGGAATAGCTGGAGGAATGGGATCGACGTATGATGGGACGTTGCCATTTGGAGGTGCTGGGGGAATAGGATCGACGTATACTGGGACATCGGTTGGAACAGCCGGAGGAACAGGGTCGACGTAAGTAGGGTCAAGGCCCGAAGTATCAACAGATGCAGGGCGAGGAGGCCTGGGGTCAATCTGGACCGTCGCTCCTTCGCTATTCACAACGCGAGTTGGTTCTGTGTAATGAGGGTGCGTCGTGGTGGTGGTGGCTATATCAACCGGCATTATGGGTGTCATGATATGACCATCTCCATAGATTTTGTGAGGTGTGAGAGGGTCATTTACCACTCCAGAGCCCGTAGAGAGATTCTCCGGGACTGGATCGACACAAGGTGTATCATCGCTCGGCGTTCCTATGATGTTACCTGCGGCGTCTATTGCGTCTGTTGTAGGCTGTGCAGAGGCTGTGTCGACAGGAGAGATCGAACTGACTGTCACTCCATGTCCACCGGGAGGGCGCGTAACGACTGGAGTATCGGTAGAAGTCTCTTCCTCGTCACATTCGACCTCACTAGCAGGATGAGGTGGTGGAATTGGGTCAGCGAACAATGGAAGGCCTCCAGGGGTAAAAACACCAGTACTGGCTGTAGGAAGCCTGGCCGGAACTGGTTCATCTGCTTGATAGTCGTCGGTTGGCTGGGGGAGCCAGCCAGGGACCGTGAATACATTTCCACGTACGTCAGTTGTGGTATACACTTTGTCTTCAGTTGGCTTAGGAAGCCAAGCAGGGACTGTGAATACAGTGCCGCGCACATCAGTTGTGGTATACACTTGGTCTGCCGCAGGGACACCGGGGTTGGGGGGCTTGGGAGGAACCGGGTCTGATATAGCTTGGGCGTCACAATCAGAGGCGTCGACATTTCCACCTACAACATCCGCAGGAGGTGTAGGCGAAATGGGGTCTGCGATGACAGGAGTGTTGCCGTTGATCACGGTGACACTCACGCTGGCCTTATCTGCGGTAGGGCCTGGAGGGACTGGATTGTTGGTAACGGCAGGGACGGTGATGGGATTTCCCTGGGCATCAGTGGTCGTGACCATGGGGACTGCCTCCAATGAACCTCCAAAAGGAGCCTTGGGACGATTGGGATTGACGGTGCCACAGGTCTTGCCCGGAATGCAGTCGGCGTTGCTGGCGGCATCGTCATCGTTAACAGTGCCGGAAGAGGGCAGGACAGGAGTCTCGGGTGGAACTGGGATGGCTGCTGCTGCTACGCGCTGAGCAGCAGAAGTCAAGAGACAAGCATGCACCAGGGGAAGGTACCTCATCGTGGCGATGGGTTGGGAGAAGAAGGCAGAAAGAAGGGGCCATTTATGTCTCTGGCTGTGGAGTCGGATGTTAAGCGAGTGAAGCGAGTGAATTGCAAGATACAGGCAGTTAAGACGCAGTTCAATCAGTAATTCACGCATTGACACTGCTGTGGTCTGGCGTGGCTGCATTCACAACTATCAAGATAGAATCAGCATCACAGTAGCCACTCAACTATCTGAATCTTCATATTATCATATCACAAGCATCAGCCCTGGTCACTTCTAAAGCAGTTACAGCAGGTGTAAATAGATATGCCGGGCTGATCAATCTTTACATCTCAATGGCCATTCTCCATTCATATTATTCTGGCATGCTTTAACCCCATAGCCGGTTAATTCTTTAACTCCATATCCAATACCATCAATGGTCATCTACATGACATGCAGGTAAACCCTTGCATTCAATGTTCGTCGGTCAAGTATGTCAGTGTCTTGAGGCGGCCAGACCAATCTCCATAGCAAGACAATTACAATGTCGGACGTTGAATATGACCTTGAACTATATCGAGTATCTACAATACACAATCCAAAGCCTGTTGAATACGGAACCATTATTGATAGTGGACCCTATTTGCGAGAACCAAATGGACTATTGGTAGGCAATCTTGGCCTCTTATTGTTCAGGCCGATAATTAACCTACTCCCTCACAGCACCGTACCTATTCCACGCCTCAGTGTACTCGGTGAGGGAAGGATCGGTGTCTGACGATATATAACAAAAAGCTTGAAAGCGATACCTAATTGTAAAGCCCCCCATTTGCAGACAGACAAGCCCCAGTAGTCCACTTCGCATCGTCACTACACAAGAACGAAACGAGGGGCGCGATATCATCGACCTCGCCCACCCTCGGCGCCGCCGGGGTCGATTCAATCAAGGGCTGCATATCCTTGAGGAACTGCTCATCGCTCTGGAACCACTGGTCTAGCAGTAGAAGACGAGTTAACCTCCGTAGTCTGCAATTGCTGTCATGAAACTAAACCAAGGTGACTCATGACTCACCAGTTGCAACAGGACCAGGATTCACGCAGTTCACTGTAATGCCATGCGACTGGCCCAGCTCCTTCGCCCAGACCCGGACCAGGGCTTCATCTGCGGCCTTGGTGGCGGCGTACACGGTCTGGCCTGCAACGCCGAGCCGCGCACCAGCCGACGAGATGAACACGATCCGCCCGCCTTTTGGCAGATGGGGCTCGACGGCCTTGGTTAGGAAGATTGGACCGCGGACATTGCAGTCGAAGTGGGTGGTGTAGAACTCCGGGGTGGTATCGACAAGGTTGGCTTCGAGGCCTTGGGCGGCACTAGTAAGAACAGTGGTGTTAGACAAGAGTAATAGTAATAGTAATTGTTGCGTACTTGTGTATCAGAATCTCAATCTTGCCCGTCTCGCTGATCTTCAGCGCGGCGTTGACCAGCCGCGGGATCTCGTCTAGGTTGCTGACGCTGGCCTGGCACAGAATAGCCCTTGTTCCGATCTTGGTGATCTCCTCTGCGACTTCCTCGGCGCGCTTCTTGCTGCCCTCTGAGACGTAGTTGACGACGATGTTGGCGCCGCGCTTGGCTAGGAGGATGGCGATTCCCGCGCCGATGCCCCTGAAAAGGTCAATAACGGTACTACTCTGCTGTAACTAGGGTTTATTGTTCTCATACCTGGAGGCACCGGTGACGATTGCCGTCTTGCCGTTGAGTGAGACACCAGAGAAGTCGGACATTTTATGGTATATGGCTGAATTGGACTGGGAAGGGTAGAAAGGTTTAACAATCCCCTGGACCTCGTACGCAAGTTCTCCCCATCTATATAGCTGCCAGTGGGGTCTGCGCGGGGTGAGGGGATTTCGTCATTCAGAGTTGCGTTCCCAACTTCCTAAAGGGGGAAACACGGCCACCCGTATACTTCCTAATTAGGTAACCGAGATTTCAACAGTTCTTACACTCAGACCTACAACCCGATTTGAAAGGCACGTATTATTAAACACCTACTATTAAAACTAAAGTCTGAATAAAGACAAGTTAGGGCACGATATAGAGCACTTATGCTCCAGCAAGCCACACATTATCCTCCCCATACCCAAACGGAATAAACGGCTGCTTGAAATACCTCTCCGTAACCATCTCAGCATACTCCTTATCATCAACACAATACCCGCCCCCCTCAGGTCCGATATGCGGACAATGCTCCGTCGGCCGATACTGCACCATATGCTCATGCACCTCGCGACACAGCAGCGTATTCCGGCCTAGCTCATACGCCTTCCCGAACCGGATCTTATTGGTCAGGAAATCGACGCACTCGGCGTTAGATTCATACTGCTTATTCTCGTCGAGACAGTACTGCTCGTGCGTCTCGCAGATCGTATTCGCGAGAAGACCACCAAGTTGTTCCTGGATCTCAGCCGGGTCCGTCGTATTGAATAGCCCCGTCCCAGCTGCTTCAGACAGGGTATCGAGTAGCCAATCGAACCAGCGGAATGTGGCGTCGTACTGCGCGATCTTGCCGTCTGGGTTATATAGGATCCAGGTATCAATGGTGATTGGGACGAGGGTGTTAAACGAGGTAGCGTTGAATGTAAACACCGTCGTTGCGGCCGTGATGTTCTGGTTTGCGGAGAACTGGGTGATGTTGTATGCGATGGGTATTCCGACGAGGCTGAGATGGTCTGGGTCGGAGAAGAGGCCGAAGATGTATTCGTTGTTGAGTTCGCGGCCGTCGAAGGTTCGCGTTATGTCGACGCGGCCTTGGACCTATTTAGCTAGGGTTAGATGGTGCACATTAACGTATCTTAGAGTGGTGGAGGGTACATCTTCGGCAAACACGGAGGTGTCTGTAGCGTTTATCTGCTGCAAGTTCGCTGGGTAGAGGAAGTTGTCCCAGAGGGTATTCTGGAGAGACCAGAGCTCATCGAAGGTGAAATCAGCCAGGGTGGCTGTTCCCATTGCGAGAAGGAGACCGAGCGAGGGGCGCATTGTCTTGTTTTCTTACTTTCTTGCTGCTTGTGTGAAAGCGTGTCTTATTTTCCAGACTTGCGGGCCTTATATGTTGCGCGGTTAACATTTAGGTGTCCAGCAATGTAAGAATGCCATGGCCGCGAGATGATTTGCCCCTGCGGTGACACAACATTCCAGTCGTTCAATTGGATTATGGAATTGAAGGACTGATGAGGAATGGGGCTGGCTGTGCTGGGCTGGCAGCTGGACAGCGTCAGCTTACGACCGGAACCTTAAATGGCTGTGCTGGTCTGACAGGTAGTTTAATTGTTGGATGTGTCTGCTTGGTGGCCAATTGCTGGCTCGCAGGATGCAGTCGAGTGACGAACTTGTATGACTGCAGATTGCACGAAAGAAGAGATGGATTTAAGCTTAAAAGAGATTATAACCTTCAAAAACTCTGCGAATGTTTGTCCATTTGGTAGGGACGACATAGTTGAAAAAGAAGCATTGTTGTGGATTTCGCAGATCAAAGCAATACCGGGCCGATTATTTGTGGGGTATAGAATATATAACCTCCACAGTAACCTGATCCAGAGTCTTGAACGCTAAAACTGGATGAAAACTAAAGCCAAGTCCGGTCCCCCTTGTGCGAGAGGAAGCCCCCGGCATCCTTCTCAACAGTCGCATTCTCAATAACAGCCAGCATGGCCCTGACCGAGTCCTCAGGGCTAATCGGCCCCGTAAATGTCGGTGCATATTCCTGGAACTTCTTGACCATTGCTCCCAAGCCAGCAAGCTGCTCATCAGTCACTGTGCCAAATAGTTAGCTTGCTCTTTGCACCGAACCGTAAAGTAGATAAACATACAGTCGGCAAAACCTCCGGTATCCACCATTCCCGGCGAGAGACTGAGGAACAGCACGCCGTCGGCACTATACTCGGCGCTGAACTTGGCGACCGCCATATTGAGCGCAGCCTTGCTAATTGTATACACACCGGCAGTGGCGACATTGAACTTGGTGACGAGGTCCACGTCTGCGTGTCCGCTGCTGATGGCGATGACCTTTTTGGCGGTGCCACGGAGGATCAGCGGGGTAAAGAGGTTGAAGAGGTGGATCTGGGCGATAGTATTGGTTTTGAAGTTTGCGAGCATTTCCTGCTCCAGGGTGGCTGGGTCTTTGCCTCTATACTTCGTTAGTTGAGGAAATGAGAGAATAGGGAGACGTACAAAACACCGAGAGAGTCGAACTGGTCGTAGTGAGTGAGGAGTGCGGCGTTGGCGATTAGATAGTCGAGACTTCCACCGGTGATCTTTGAGGTCTCTGCAGCTGCAGTCTCCAACTCGTTGTAGTTGTCTAGGTCGGCCTTGAAGATGTGAATGTTGGTACGGCCGGGAAGTTCTTCGGCGACGCGCTTATCGGTGGCGGCTTTGTTGCGGACGAGCGCGATGACAGTGTTGCGTGGGTTGCTGGACAGGACAGAAACGAACGCCCACTGTAAAGGTTAGACTGGACTGTGAAGGAAATAGAGATGCGTACACCGATGCCTCGAGAGGCTCCTGTGATTGCGTAGGAAGACATGTTGTAGCGGTTGCTGTAGTAGAGCCTAGCTGTTCGCCTGGTAGTTGTAGATGCAGATGTAGGGCCAAAAAGGGGTATTTATAGCCGTCAGTATGAGAGCGGATGTTTGATTTCAAATCGATGATTTCAAAGCTCATCAAAGTGTATAGCTGACCCAGCGCCATCTAGGGCTAGCGTCGCGAAAAGTTGCTGAAGCAGAATGCCAAGTAACCGCCCACCACTGATCCCACTGCGATGTTGCAAATTGGTTGGATACGAGTCACCAACAGCCTAATCCTAAACGGTAACGGATGGAATAAACAGAGAATTCAAATTTCTTCACATAGTTAGATGCCTCGAAGGGGAAAATCAGCAATAGTAACTTCTGGAATCCAGGAAATAACTGTCAACCTGCGAACATATTATGAGATTCTCCTTCACCATCCGGCGGACCTTGTGGTTACGGGACAACATCCTTCTCCTCCGGGTGTATCTTGGGCGTGTTCGCCAAAAAGCGCAAGAAGAGATCGAACGGTGCTTCCTTCTCTGTCTCAAAGCTATACAGCTTGCTCATTCTGAGCTGAAGTATGCCGGATCGGTCGAAGCAGCCTTGTGTCATCCGACCGTGCTGGGGCCCCGACAGTGATATAATCAATACCTGTTATAGAAGACGGAGAGAGTTAACAATAATGTAATACCCCCCAGGCAGTCAGGTCTCACAGGGAAGAAAGTGAAGTTGGCGAACTCCTTCTGGTCGAGCCTATTCCTGATCGCTTGCACGATTGGCCCCACCTCCCCGACCAGCAGCTCGTTCTTGGTGACCTCCACGTCTTGGATGGCTAACAGCATAACATGGGGGATTGTTGGGACATTCTCGAAGACACTAGCAGACCAGCCGGGTGGGCCGAATCTATCCAACAGACCTAGAGAGGAGAGGAAAGGATTTGGATAGCTAGGCTAGTTAGAATGAAATCCAAAGGGGCAATGAGGGGCGTGATGATGGAGGATGGGGTGGCTCGCTTACACTACAGGCTCCCACTCGGTCTTCTCGATTAATGACTTGCCGATGAGTTTCCGCTCCCAGTCGATATACATGATTCGAAAACACTCTTCAAGCATTATGGCCCTTTGGCCGGGGGCTTGTTCCATCCTTTCGGCAAGGGTTGCCGGATTTCTGTTCTCACTGTATTCCTGGAAGCCGGTAGAATCTGCATCTGGGGGAAGACCCGTGCGGTCTAGAGAAAACCGGCTGAGTCGGTCTTGTGGCATTGGGTGAAACAACCAGTCGCTGGAGTCCAGATCTTCGTTATCTTCGGGGTTGAAGCTACTGATGGCGAAGGTACCACTGGGGAGCTTGTCGTGGTTAATGTAGGGGCCGGGCATGGACGACAGGGATGCGAGAAGGCGATCGGCAGTAAACTTGAAGAAATCCCGCATGCTTGTAGGACCATGATCCATGGCCATGTTTGATGAAATGGGGGAATGGAAGACGAAAAGTGAAAAGAACGAGGAAGCGGTGCGCAGGTGCGAATTGAGTTGAGCTCCGGGGCGGGAGGCGCAGACAAACTTAGTAACACACCACCTGGGAATACCTTCACCAGAGAGGAACTTCAACGAGGCGTACAGACCATGGCCAAACGATTTGGTGAGATGAACGGCTACGATTATTGCTTGCAGCCTCTGGTTGTAGATAGTTAGCTGGGTATGGACCTCTCCGGTGATTCGTGCAGCGTAATGGAACCAATGTAGAAGGCCACAGAAGACAGGGCTGGTGTTACTGACTGTTTCCTGGATATCTGTAGTTTTTTGTAGGAGTACCAACAACCTTACACCTTCGTTCGCCCTGTTCGCCCTGTTCGGCCCGATTGACCATTGCAATGTCGAGCTTGACATCTGACAGGGCCTTCTACCAAGTGCCCAAACATCACAAGCAGTGGACGAAATCGGCAAAGGCATTGTGCCTGTCCAGGGCCTCTATTAACACCAAAGATGGCTTGAAGCCCGGGTCAGAAGTCGTCCAAGGACAGCACCTACTGTACAAGGTGTATTGGCCGCGATTGATAGCGCGTGCCAGAGTTGACGTACGAAAGATGGGGTTCGAAAACGAATTTCGCGCTGCAAGTGAATGGATGAGCGAATATGGTCCATTTCAAGCATACCTGACCAGCCTGGAGGCCGGATCCGCTATCACTGCGCACAGCGACTACGACGACCATGATCTCGGGATCTTCGAGGTGGCGAGATCTCAGCAGTTGCAGCTGCTGCACGCTGACGGTGCCCGGGAAGATACAATCATAGTGGAGACCCCGAAGGACCAGGTACCCACATGTAGATATCCATGGTTACCAATAGAGAAACCATCCGGGAGGTTTACTTCCCAACGAGATCGTCATATATGATTTTCTCGACCTTTCCTGAACAGCCAAGCACCGAATATACAGCTCGCCAGGTGGCCTGGTGGGTAATCTATTACCAGTCTTGGATGGACGAGTAACTAACTGCCCTGCAGGAATATTTGTAGAGGCATAATAGTGTGGCAGATGATGATTTAGAATCTATATAGAAAGCAGATAGATGGAAGATTGATGGCGTCGGGTAGCTAGCGACAATGAAAGAAAGCTAAATATACAATAGACATTTAGCTTCTGGCCTAATAGCAGATAAAGGACTGCTCATGAGTAGAACATGCAGTTCTAATGATTGTTCTCTAATCCACATCCATAAGTCATGGCCAAAATTTCTACTAAGCCACGTGATTTCCAGGGGACATCCCACAGATCCCTGAATTTCATCACCATTCCTCGTACCAGTCGCCACAAATTAACTACGTTCTATCCATACCAAACGAGCTCAGCTGTTCACCCGCTCCATCTTGATGGCCTCCTCCGAGCATCACTTGTCCTCGTCAACCCCAGCGAGCGGCCCCCCCAATGGATGGCCCCGCATAACTGAATCCAGTCCAGTCCGAGACCCCGGCCCTGGAATCATGGACTACGAGCGCTGTGCAGCTCTACATAATGAGCTTCTGATAAGAGCTATTAAAGGCTGTGGCGGTGAGATGCCCCCGGAGCCTCTAAACTGGTGGGAGGCCAGGGTGCCTTCTGACGAAGTTGCTAATGGTCTCCACCCGTCCTTAATCGAGTTCCTGAAGCGCGCTTGGGATGAGGATGTGATGCCTCCTTACTCTAAGCTTTTTGTCTTCCTTGGAGCATTGAAATCTCCGGATGACATGCGGGATCATATGGATTTATATGAGGATGAGGACGAGGAGGGACGGTTTATCAAACTGTATGAGTCTAGTCACTACCGAGTCTCAGATGATGAGGGGATTTTGTATGGTTGTATTTCCTCAAGCAGTCCCATGACTGCCTTGGAGACAAGGCAAGCTGACTTGTTTATTAGCTTTGACCAAACGACTCTAAAAGCAACCTTTATTGAGGATATCAATGATACCAGGCTCATTACCAGTCATGAATGGAGCTGGATGCCTCTAGAAGTTATCCTAGATTCATATCTTCAGATAATTGATGAAGGAAAGGCGCAGGCAGTTTCTAAAGATCAGGCAAGACTACTAAAGATGGACTTCCTATATGGGTTAATAGAACCCTGGGTAATTCATCAGTACACAAAAACAGACCTAGAAAGGGCAACCACCGCCTTCAAGCGTCTTGTGGAAGTGATCGAGTTCCGAATCCCGCCCAGAGACGAACCTACTACTTTCACGAACTTGCCGTGGCATGATCCAGCAACATTCGAAAACCAGGATCTTCTTCCCCCCTTGTCATTTGCTCACGAGTTCCTAAGATCTATTTCCAACTGCAGCGCCCGATTCCGTTATATCGCGCCGGGGATCCGATTCCCCACTGTCCTCGAATTTCAGGACCAACCCATCACGGACTTTGTCACATCGCCACATAACCACCTCGGCCAGTACCCTGGCAACTGCCCTCTCCGGATCTTTCAGATCGACGATACGGAGCATCCGCAGCCTGTAGCGTATGGTAAGCATCTCGGCCTCCATAATATTGCTGCCGGATTCTACATCTATCCTGTCGTACAGCAATGGCCACTGTTCTGGAGCAACGTATGTCGACTTCTATTACCCTTTGCCATTGGAGGTTCCGGATGGGCTCGAATGTCGAATGGACAACCATTCGGCATAACCGACTCCGACTATATGGACGAATACCCAGAGCCTCGTGATACTCATGGGGATTTGTATCAGAGTGGGACTACAAATGGGATTACGAACTGCAATTTGGTGCAGATAGACAAGGTGCTGAACAACTGGGCTGATCGGGTTGAGAGGGGCGATTGGGACGTGGATGAAGATGGGGTCGCGGGGGGTATTGGCAAGTTTCGGGAGGCGGATACAGAGGCGCATTGGCATAAATATTGGATCCCACCGCCGAGGTGAGGGTTGCATATATGGCAAAATGAATCTTTATGTATAATGTATATAAATGTACTGCGCGTTTGTCCTTGCGCTATTGAGGTGGCTATTTGTTCCGAAGCCGGAGAACAGAGTATGCCTTGCTATATCAACACAATGATTTCGTCAAGTTCTTCTTAGAGACGAGCTACCTAACATACGGACGAGGCCCATTCCCGTAACATATTAAAAGCGCCACTCCTTCGAATACAAGGACAGCACGTGATTAGCAGGATACTGTCGGATTCCGGGCGGTGGACTCAATGGGTCGATGACCAATCACCGTCTCAATTTTGACGATGTCTAAATTAGGTAAAAGTAATGATATTGAGGTCTCTGAAGAGAATCTAAATACAGGCAATTTAGGAGATTCTAATAAACCCCTGAATGAATGTATACCTAACCTAATTAGGTGGGTAGGCGATTAATAATTTTGTTGGTTGATCAATATTATGGTTTACCGGTCTGAGCGGTAACCAATTCTTGGCGGTCATCGTTCGACAGAAACACAGCGATATTGCGTTTTACATACGGTATCTTTGAACAGGATGTATTACATAGCTATACCAGCGCGATCGAGAGCCATATGCACAGCGTGTAAGTACATGGGGTTACGCGTCTTTGGATATCATGGATATCACGAATCTATCTTAACCTGTGCAGGCATATCAAACTTAAGAGACATGGACGATATCAATACTACTGATGTTTCACCCCCGACGACCACGCAAGTTAATTCTTGTATCGACTATGGTCGCTATTGTGTAGCCCATGAGCGCAGAGAGGAATATGACCGAGACTGCCTTATAAGAGAGTCCTGAGTAGGATTAGAGCTGGATAAAGTGAATACTGTAGTTGGGGAAATGGGAGCAAGCCCTACATATGGGACCAATGGTTGATATTAACACTAGAAATCTCCCTAACGACGCCATATCCATGGCTACCAATGGAGGGGGCATCTGGCTGGTTTACTTCCCAACAAGCTCGTCATATATGATTTTCTCCACTGCCTCTGAACAGCCAAGCACCTCCAGATCTGAAATCAGATAATGAGTCTGTATCCTGCGTGTCTTGTTATTGCAATACCACTCACCTCCATATGGAAGAACCTGAGATGCAATAATCCCCCCGATTCCATTCTGCCTATCAGCAAACCAGAATAGATTGGCCACTCCCTCCCACGAGCCCGACCCAGCAGCCCTGCCCGTAGGACTCTGCGTGTGGCTCAACGAGGATGCAAGGCCCCAGCCCTCAGTGAGGTCGTCTGAGCAGGGTAATAACGGAGTAGGGTTCGCGATTTCTGGCTTCCCTGTCGGTGTATATTCATTGCATTTCCGGGGCATGCTTGGGATTTGATCTGTGAACATTTCTAGACTTGCTCAGCGATGGCCTGGTCTGATGGGCATAGTATTTGTCTAACCTTTCACTGTTTCCGGTTTCATAAGCTTCGCGCCCGTATGAGGACTTGTCCCGTTGTTTAGGATAGTTGCTATGATTCCTTCTGGCGGTCAGCATACAGATACTGTGCAAGGGCATGGGCACGCACTGCAATACTCGACCGGCGTTCCAAAACATCCACCACCACCCATGCAAAAACGATCTTTATCTTCCAAACTCCGCGACAGCAGCGGAACTCGATAAAGATGATCTCTAGTACTGAGTGACCCATCCTCTGCCCGCTGGTGCATAGTAGCCAAAGCAGCTTTCATTTCATCGGTAGGAAAGAACTTGATATTGCTGATCCCCAGCGGCTTGAAAATGAAACACTGGAAATACTTCTCCAGCGACATGCCCGTGGCCCGTTCGATAACAACGCCCACCCAGTCCACACCAACCCCGTACTGGAATTTCGTTCCTGGTTGATTGACCAAAGGACGGTGCAGGACGTCACTCGCGTGCCCGGAGAAGTCATCCAACCCAACGGGACGTGCCCAGTCGCGTAATTTGAAGTCCTCGAATGCGTATCCGAACCCAGCTGCCATCAATTTGTCAGGTATCTGTCTCTTGTTATGCGAGATTTGAGTACGGTAGATCACCCACATGTATGGTTCAATAACATCCGGAGCGTAATGCCCCTTTCCTTATGAACCAGTCGAAACCTGCTAAGTCCCTCCGCTGCACGCTCTAGAACCTGAACATCCCTCAGTTCCGGCGCAATCAATTCGAGCTGCTCGCTGCTGTCTAACAGGAGTGTCCCACATTCGACCAGCTGCATACAGGCAATGCTCGTAATGAGCTTGGTGCACGAAGCAATCCAAAAGACTGTATCTAGTGTCATCGGTGATGACCCGCCGAGGACTGTTGTGCCAGAGGCATGACTGAAGATTGACTCTCCGCTCTTGTCGACGGCGCAGTATACAATGCCTGGGATCTGGGGAGAGGTGCCGTTGGTGCGGCTGTCGATTGCGGCTCGCGCAGCGCTGGTGGCCGGTTGTGAAAGTCTCCCCATTGTAAACGACTATGAAATGACTGTGGTATAATGGGGAAATGGGGCTAATAAATTGCTATTTGGACTATTTGGATTTATGGGTTTTGTTAGTGTAGATACGTCCCATGGTATAAGGAATTGAATATACCCGATCTGGAAAGTGGGACAGCCTCAGTTGGAGCTGGGCATGCCAAAGGAACTTTAAGAAAATGCCTACCGGAGTACATGTGGGGTAAAGGACAGAATTTTAGGAATTAGAAATTCCAGTACCGATATGTAGACCCCCAGGAAGCAGTCTTTAAGCTAGCATTAATGTAAGAGATCATACTATTTCTTGATATACTCGTGAATATCACCTTACTGGCTGCTAAGTATGGATGCTAGGAACAAACAACCAATCAATCCAGCTTACGCAGTCCCTGTCATCCCTCCAGTCCCAGATCTAACTATCATGAAACAACACTCCCTCCGCCACAATCTCCGCCCTCATATTCGGCACATTAATCGCCCTGACAATAACAGTCGCCCAGGTAGGCGTCGCACCAGGAAAGCGCCGTTGAAAGACCCCTTGCATAACCGCCTCATCCTCCGCATTGGTTAAATAACCAACAAACTTGTATGCCTGCGCTAGACCAGCCGCAATCCCAGCATCCTTCAGCGCCGCGTCGAGACAGTTGAATATGGCCTCGAACTCGGCTGTGGCGGAATTGTTGACAAGCTCGCCAGTCTCTAGGTGCAGCCCGATATGGCCGGTTGTGAACACGAGCGAGGTGGTAGGCGACACGGGGACCGTGGCGGTTGTTGCGAGTGAGGATGGCTTTAGACAGTCCCCAACCGGGCCGGGGAGGTTCTTGTAGGTAATCGATGGCATTTTGCTGGAGGGGTGGTGGTATGATGGAAAGCAGGTTTTGAATCAAACTTGGGTTTCAATCTGGACTACCTACATGAGGGATGTAGGGGATGTTATGTCCTCGGAAACAGGAATATCCGGTCTGTATATTCTCAGTTGCCGTTTTGGGTAACACGGTAGCACTTGAAGATTAGACTGTACGCTGGTATTATATGTACTGCGAAGCTAACTTCTCTATTAAACACCGATGCGTTCCGTCTGTACGAACTGGCGGACGATAGCTAAATCTTCGAAATGAATCCGACAAGGCAGACAACACAAGACGGGTATTCTTGGACTAGAGCAACTGGAATCCGACACGGTAGTCTTCATTGCAGAGGCGTGATACAACCCTCAGAGAAGATAACCACACCGGCCGGGCATGTCCACGATGCAATTGTAATTGGGGCCGGCTATGCAGGACTCATGGCTGCCCGCGATATGACAGCCCAAGGTACGTTGAAACATCTGTACCAGCTACGCCGCTAATCAGACTGCAGGCCTTTCGGTGTTGATGCTGGAAGCTCGAGATCGGGTTGGAGGCCGAACGTATACTGTGGAGGAAGACGGTACTATCCCTTCTTTTGAAACGTGTAACATGTCCAAAGCTGACTAGAACAGGTATTCTGTATGAGATGGGCGGAACATGGGTTACGCACCATATGGCGTATCTGTTCAAGGAGATGGTGCGCTACAAGATGGATCGTGATCTTCTTCTCACCCAGCACCACGGGTATGAGAATGACTACTACACTCTTAACGTCCCTGGTATGGTATCCTCCTAATGAATACAATCTCGCATACAATTGCTAAGAAACTACTACAGGCAGTCCACCTCGAAAGCTATCCCACGAGGAAGCAGGAAAACTCACCAGTCGGGCTTGGGATATCTTCGTCGACGTAGACGGCCAAAACTGCCGTAGGATCTGCCCACTCCCACACGCCCAGCTCGGCAATATCCACATCAACCGGAAGGAGGTAGAACAGCTGGACAAGGTCTCCTGCCGCGAGCGGTTCGAGGAGGTGAAACACCTCCTAACCACGGAAGAAGCCGGTCTCCTCGTCGCCCTGCTGCTGCACATCTCCGGCGGAAGCATGGAGAATTCCAGCCTGTGGGACATGGTGCGCTCGCACGCACTCATGTCGTATAGCTCCGCCAACTTTGGACCTATTTGGACGACGTACAAACTGCGGGACGGGCAGTCGGAGCTGTCGAGGCGGATGTTCGACGATGCGGTGGGCCATGGACTGCAGTATTCCTTCCAGACCGCGGTCCATTCTATCCATGATAGTACTGGCTGTGTTGAGGTTATGAGCACTATTGGGAGTATCTATCGAGCGCGTCGCGTTGTGTGCACGATTCCGCTCAACGTGCTACGAACCGTCCAGTTCACCCCTGCTCTGTCAATCAAGCGCCAGGAGGCTCTAGCGCTGGGCCATGTCAACTTCATGACCAAGATCCATGCAGAGGTGAATGGACCCGGGCTGGCATCGTGGAACGGGATGCGATACCCGAATCTCCTCATGTTCGGCTATGGGGACGGTGTCACGGAGAATGGCAATGCGCATATTGTAGGGTTTGGCAAAGACGAGCGAGGCACGTATGTACCGGAGCGGGAGCCGGAGAAAACAATCGATGCCTTTCAGAAGCTGCATCCTATGGATGTGAAGAAAATGGTACGCTACGCTGTACTTCCTACTTCCTGTTGCTGAAAAAGAGTGCTGCTAACAGCTCAGATATTCCACAACTGGGTCACGGATCCCTGGTCCCGCGGTGGCCCGGCTTGGTGGCGACCGGAGTACATGACGAAGTATCAAGAGGAGCTGCAAAGCCGTCATGGCAATGTCTTTTTTGCCTCCGCAGACTGGGCCCATGGATGGAGGGCGGCTATTGATGGGGCGATGGAGCAGGGTTGTTTGGCAGCGCAGGAGGTCGTCGCTGAAGTCCACGCCACGAGGCAAGGGCCTGGCAGGGCACGGTTCTAGACCTCTGCCGTTAATGATAGTTAATGATAGGTTTTCCATCTTTATACGTTGTCATACGTTTCCGATTTGTATATACGGGATATGCCAGAAACCTGACATCTAAGCAGTCTGCATTACAGGATATCATGGCGGGGAACTATTAAGATCCAGCTCTAGCCTCGTACTGCTATATTAACGCTGTATCCACTGTTCTATACCCACACATTCCATATTCGGCGGCGAGTTTGCCGCGGCCAGTGGGGAATTCTGGAGAAATTTCGGAGCTGGCCTGTTTACCCAAATAGGCAGGCGAGACACCCAACACCATCGTTGGTAGAGCATCAAGTTTAAAAGCGAGTAGGGGCATCCATTATCTGAATTCATTAAACTCTTATTCCCGTATCCTCCAGTTGACGCACACGACAATGGCTGCCACCGCAAAACGCCCTGAAATTATTGAACTTTCGCGCGGCCTGCGAGGGATTCCGCAATGCGACGACTACGAGCGCATGATCTCGGGGATGATGTACGTTCTTATATATATATATATATATATATTAATTTGCTGTGAATATATTATGCTGACAAGCCAGGTACAACCCTAACAAGCCGGAGCTGTTAGAAGCACGGCATCGGTGCCGCGGGTTGGCTGCGGACTATAACAACCTCGACACAAAGACTGTCTCCTACGACAAGATCTTTGAGACACGACTAGAGCTGCTCAGGAAATTAGTTGGGAAAGCGGGCGAGGGCACGTTCGTCGAGCCCCCGTTTCTGCCTGACTACGGCTGCAATATTATAATCGGAAGCAACTGCTTCATCAACTGGAAGTTAGTCCCACAAATCACTGAAACTGAGATTTGTAGATCCATATGCAGGTAGCTAACCAGATATGTACAGTTTTACTGTCCTAGATACAAGTCTCGTCGTCATCGGCGACCGCGTCCAGATCGGTACCGGGGTGAGTATCTTTAGCGCCGGGCACGATACCAGCGTGCTCTCGCGCCAGAAGTTCGTAGAGTTCGGACACCCCGTTTTCATCGAGGACGACTGCTGGATTGGAGGGAATGTTGTGATTCTGCCAGGGGTCCGTATTGGCAAGGGGTCGACAGTCGGGGCTGGGTCAATCGTTACCAAGGATATCCCAGCGTACTCGGTTGCGGTGGGTAGCCCTGCCCGGGTAAAAAAGACTATTCAGTCAGTGGAGGAAGAGGAGCAGGACCCGAATAACCCGTATCGGAACTTGGTTCGTGAAGACCGGTAAGCTTGGGATCAGGGGCGTGCATTCGTTGGGTGGAATTGACGTACTAGAGACGAAGTAGGTTATAGCACCAACTTGATATGCCACATTAAGCTTCCCACCAGCTTCTGGAGTAGCCAGTGGATACTTTAATGCAGGGTAAATAATACTGAGCTCATACTTGTTTGTTGGTAGACCAGTAATTGAAGTGGGGTGTGGTCTACCCCCAGATAGTGTTCTATTTGCGGTAGAACCGCCAGCAGGTCCATTTACATTCCACAATGTAGCAAATTCTCATCAATTTGGAGACAGACCGCTTACCTGCCGGATCTAGTAGCTATAGAAAGCCGCCTGCATCCACTTTTCGACCTGGCAGGAAACCAAGAAACTGCGCCCACCTACTCACCCGCCAACCTCACAATGGAGACGGACAGTAAAGGAAAGAGAACCAACTCTCTCGCCTTTGCTCAGACGGACTGCCACACCTGTGCATTATCTGGGGACCAGTGTGATCGTCGACGCCCGCAGTGTTCAACATGCCTGGCACAGGGCCGGAAGTGCGGTGGTTTTGCAACGCCCTTATCGTGGGATTCTCGACGAATGTGGATGGAGAATTCATCAACGCTGACTGAAAGGCCTGGGATTGAATGCACAAGCAATAATACGCTGGCTGCTGCAGTCAGTAGTAAGCCTAATTCGGTACCATCGATTGCAGACCCAGCATTTCCCCGGCGATTCCGGTTTGTGAGTGCCGGCTCTAGACTCAGGAAGCGTCGCAAGGGCCGTACTCGTACGGCTGGTAATGGGCGAACCCAGTTGCCGGACCAGAGTGGTGAGACCGTGTCACTCACATCGAAAGAGATATTTCCTAGAGGGGCAGGAGAGGACCAGGGCAGAGCAAGTGATGGGCAGTCTGGGGACGGCTTGCAGCTTACTGGTGGAGGTAAGCCCATTGGCATTTGGCATGATGAGCACTACCTTATTATGGTGTGGCTGGATAATACTCTGCTGACCCTGCTTCTCGCCAGACACCGTGGGTGACGATATCTGGGATGATTTTGGGTTATTCGACTCCTTCGTGCCAAACATCTTCGAGTCTACATCATTCCTTGATATTGGCCAGGAGCCATTGTCAATAGACTCCCTGCCTCGCAGGCCACAGTTCTCTGATTATACAGCGCGAGCCATCGAATTTATGCCAGAAAGCTTGAGCCATGACCCACTGCTGCAGGAGTTTGAGCCAATGCCATCTGATACTAATCTAGCTATTCCCGCAGCCCAAGGAGATGACTTGGATGTCCCTGGGATTACGCTCCCTACTCCCTCGTCTAACCTCCTGGTACAGTCGGCGAGCTTCGGTCTATCTCCACACGACCATGACCGGCTTCTCGAGATGTGTATGAAGGTTAAACATGCCTATCAGTATCAGTCTAACTATGTCTAGACGACTCCGAATTCTGCGTCCTTCCCCTGACGTCAGACATCTCAATCAACCCCTTTCGCTGCCAGCGCCAAACATCCCAGGGCTCCCGTCTGCTGTTTCATTCTATACTTGCACTCTGCTGCCAGCACCTGAAATCACTAACGGGAAGCTGGTCCGCGGAAGCAGACGAGCATCGACGAAAAGCTCTGCAACTGCTCGACAATGCTCTGCAGAGCAAGCAGATCCAAAACAGGTTCCACCTGCTAGACCCTATACTCATCCTCTTCACGCTCGATGTAAGCCAAAACTGACTATCACCCACCCCAGAGCGTGTCCCTGCTAACAGCACGGTAGTGCACCCTCTCTGCAGCCGGGAGCTGGACGACACATCTCACCCGCGCCCATTCCCTGCTGCAAGCATGCGGTGGGCCCAGCGCACTCACCACCCCTCGCGTGCGATCCCAAGTCGGGATGCTTCTCTGGTAGTTCAAATCACACCCATGCCTATAAGCCATGTTATGCTAGTACAAGCTGACACGTCAATATGCACGACACAGGTGGGACGCAACTCTGGCCCTGATCTCGCGCAAAGGGCCGATCATGGACCGCGCGTATCTCGAGTTCCTGGTGCAGTGGGAACAGCAGGACGAGTGGTCGTTCTTTGACCTCACCGGCTGTCCGCGCGAGTTATTCGTGCATCTATTCGACCTTGCCGAGCTGGCGCGCCAATCCGAGATTGCCTCGTCGATGAAGTGGCTATCATTTAGCAGTGTACCCATCGTTGAGATCGAGAGGAAGTTGATACAGTGGACGAATGATCATGAGGCCCCTTTAGTTGGTGGGGCGGAGGAAGAGGATGGAGAAGACCAGCCGGGTACATCCAGTGCAGAAGCAGAGGAACAGCTCCATACACAGCAAGACCGATTCCACTGTGCCGAGACCTGGCGCTGCGCACTCCTTCTCTACCTTGAACGGGTCTTCAAAAGCGACCGCGGCCGCGACAGCCGCACGAATAAAAGACGGCGCCTTGCCGTGAGTAAACTAGCCCGCAAGATAATAAACCACAGCCAGTGCTGCCGACGAACGTCTCAAACGCAGAAACAGCTGCTGCTTCCGATATTCCTGGCAGGGTGCGAGACAGCCGACGCGGAGATGAGAGAGTTTGTCAAGGGATATTGCACGTACTGGGGCGAGAGGAGCCGATATAGCATGTTTAATTCTGCGCCTGTCTTGCTAGACGAAATCTGGGCTACGCAGCAGTGGTGGGGGGTTGTGATTGATAGTAAATCGAGGTCGTCGAATACGGGGGCGGAGCTTCTCTTTGGGTGAGCTTTTTGTAGTATATATATTGAAGCCCTAACATGCCACTATCCTTGGATAAACCCAACAACATTCTTATCACATTTTCCTGTCATGGCTAATTTGCCATGATAATCCGCCAATAACTTCCTGCAAGAAATACCCGAGCCCATCTCTCCACTGCATCTTCCTACCCATGCACGGCCTGCGCGGTATTCAGCGCCTCCCAGTCAATCGCTGGCCCAGAGAATTTCTTCCTCCGCTCTATCCAACAAACCAAAACGATCCCAACAATCCCACAGAGGACAACCGAGTTACTAAAGAAAAAGAACCCAGTCAGCCAGAAAATGATTCGTTGTATGATTCTAAAATAACCTACTAATTCATATTCCCCAACGTGGGCGGGTTCTCAGTCGGAAAGCAAAAGAAAACACCACTAACGACAAGCCAACCCACTGAGAAAATATTCACTGCGTACCCGGCATAACCGAGGTCATAGTACCGGGTCGGAAGCCGGCCTCGTCCATACGTAGCCAGGATCCCCTGCGGCACTGTGTAGGTGATGTTGAGCATCAGGACGGCGGTGTTGATGATTGAATTGAAGGCCTGCGTGCTTGCTATATACAGCAGGCCGTATATGGCGCAGAAGCCGGCGGAGAGGATTGTTGCTCGTACGGGGATGCGTCGGTTCTCGTCGATTTTTGCCCAGTAGGTTGAGAAGGGGAGGCCGTTCTATACGTATGCGATTGGAGTGCGGTCGGGTTAGTTCAAGACCTTCTAAATATTAGGTTTGAGGAAGCCACTTACGTCTCGGGAAAATGCCCATGTCATTCGGCTGCTTGTTATCCACTGGCTGGGGACGCAGGCTAGTTGATGTCAGTGTCCGTGCCGTAGATTACGGTGTGTTTCTGGTCTCACTGTAGTATAGAAATGTTAGGTACACCTGGAGAACAGCTGCCGCAGCCTTGCTCCCCGTCGCCTGGTAGAACAGCTCCAAGCTGGGCACGAACGCATTCTGGACGGCTTCGATATCCTGGATACTGCAGGTCATTGCAATAATCCAAGGAACGAGGGTAAGCACTCCGATCAAAATGGTCATATTTCTAAACCGCGTTAGCCAGACAGTCAACATACCTGATGCTTACGCTGATTTGGGATCACTAACATAACCAGCGGGATCTTGCGGTTCGGCTTGGGGACCTCCTCCGAAATATGGACGCAAGCCCCTGCAGCCACGAATGCGTATTCTCCATTTCCGATCCCTAGCAGCCATCCTGCTCCAGGGCCCCAGCCGCTTGTGCGGGTGGAGTTCAGGATGCTACTTGGGTGATAGTTCCCTCTGCCCATAACGAGGCAGACGATAATGACCAGGAACATTCCGAAGATGGAGAGGAACATGGATGTTTTGGTCATGCCTTCGATGCGATGCTGGGGGATCACGAATATCGGTAGCACTGACACTGTCAGTTTATATCTTGGTGTTTATTTATAGGTCCGTTGCCATACGAGTGAGGACGATAACCAGTAGATAGCATAAATATACCTGCCACTGCGTTCCTGAAAAGCCGGGGACTAGGAACTCGCAGATCCCAAATGCAGAAATGGCCGTATAGATCGTGCCAGAGGCCGTGTTGATCCACCATGCAATGACGTTGATCATCCCGACAACATAGGCGGCGACGTTCTTGAATCGGTCGGGTGCTATAATATACGTGTAGTGATACTGGCCCTAAACAAAAGCACACGCTTATCAGCGTACCACTGGAAATATTCCTGGCAACGACTTACACCAGAAGACGGGAATGCAGATGCAAGTTCCGAGACTCCTTGAAGCATAATCAACTGTGTGAGTGCAGAGAGGATCGGACTGAATACAGCAACTAAACCTCCACCGTAGCTAAAGGCTACCCCGAAGCACGCAGCATATGTCAACCAGGAGTTGACAATACTGGGAAGAGTCAGTTGTATATGATGAATGAGATACTCATAGTACCACGAACCTAAATGCCAGCCCAAGTGCACCCACCCAAGAGAATGACCGATTGAGTTCTGCATCGTGGCCTTGGGCTCGTAGGACGGCTTCATCAAGGTCAATCACCTCGCCCAAGTCCTTGGCATCACCCTGGGCGTACTCCTGATGTTGGGGGGCGTCGTCCTTCATGGTACTGATGTTTTGAGCAGCAGGGTGGATGGTCATGGCAGGTATAATAAGTAGAGCGGTCTAGGTCTGTTTGACATGGGGAAAGAGTCTACATCGGTTCTTAATACCAGCCAATGCTCTGCCTACTATACGGAACACGGACACCAACTGGTCCCTCCATTACCCCTTCGGCCGAGCCAATTACCACCAGGACATACTAAAAGGGACTCATACTTTGCCGGAGGCTGGTTGGAGGTCAGCACTAGTACACTTGAAAAGGGACATCAGATTATTGCCCCTAATGTTGGTAGACAACTAGATCCACCAGCGCCGTGATTACCCCAGAATGCGGAGAAAGACACTAGGTATGGAGGCCATCGCCACCAGTCCAGCCGTTTTAGCTCTACTGAAATCTAGCTTTGAGCCCTGCTGTCCTTTCTTTCCTATCTTGGCAAGTTTGGGTCCGTTGATATAATGACCGGAATCCAGTCTGTGCGTATCACAGCCAGGATTCCCGATTAGGGAAATTGCCCTTCACGCCATCATTCTACGTCTAGTGGCCGGGCAGCGTCTGCTATATGGACTGTTTATGCGCTACTCGCTACGTCAATATATGTCCCGGTAAGGGTTGTCAATTCTGGGTCTGCGATTGATTGGGACGGGAGGCTGTCCGAGCCAAAGGTCGTACTTATATTTCCTGCTCTATTGACTACTGTATACAAGTACGCCATTTACAGGTGCGAGATATTGTCATTACAGCCTATCCAGGCCTTTGATATCATGCCCAAGCCATCCTTCAACCAACCAGTCTCCAGCGTGGCATTGTAATCAAACCCGTGGTCGCCATCTTGGATATACACTTTTACGTCTCCTTTATGGCCAAGCCCCTGCAGCAAGCTTGCAAACTTCCTGGTGCCCTCAGCCGGCACCGCAGAGTCCTGTTCCCCGTGAAAAAGAAACAATGGAGGTAGTTCCAACCGTCCCAAAACCGCCAGGCGCTCAACCCTGTCCATAGGGAAGAAACGCGGATCGCCACCCCCATCCGCAGGCCTCAAAAACTCGAACAAGCGCCCATACTGGAATATTGAAAACGCCAACCTCAGTCGCTCCGGTGAGTCCGCAGCTGTCACAATACTCGGTGAGCGCGAGTCTCTCAGCGCAGCCAGATGCTTCTCGATAATATCGCTAGACACATTCGGTACACCGATTATCGGCTTCGAATATGCCTCTGTGTAGAACCGTGATTTTAGATCTAGGATTGGATAGGCACCTATAACGGCGCGAATGTGGGACGGGTAGCTGAGGGCCAGTTGCATAGCCAGATATCCGCCTTGACTCCATTCATATGGTAAGCCCTTCACACCCGAGGTGGGAAGCCATGATGGTAACTTACCGGCACTTTCGCCTACAAGAAGGGTTTTGTCAACATCTGGCTTAATATTGTCGTGACCGGCCTTATTGATCGCTTCGTCTATAGCGCCACTGCGTAGTCAGGCCCAGAAATCATCCATGTCGTCCAGGATGTCCTTCCCGCTTGACTCGGGGAGGAGGCGGTAGCTTGGGGATACAATGATGGCGTTGTTTTGAATGGCGTATTCAAGAATCCAATCTGAGAACCAGGGGGGATAGAGGCTGGAGCCAGTGACCTGCGATGTGGATCAATACATACTGCGTCATGATGATCAATAGCAAAGAGTAAGCACTGTACCAGGAATCCGCCGTGGATGCGCACTATTATAGGGGAGGGTGAAACGGTCCTTTTAGAAAGAAGAGTCCGGGGGATGAGAATGTCGGCACGGATGGCCGTGCCAATTTGGTCCACTGTTTTGTAGTTGGTATTTATCACTTTAAATGCGCCATACTTGTCAACATTCAATGCCGACAGTGACAGCATCAGCTTGGAGAATGGATCTGGGGTGCCTGGTGCCATTTTGCTCAATGGGTGCAGGTGGAACAAAAATTCTTATCCTACAGCGAGATTGGGCAGTTACCGCCAATTTATATAGTCCTGC
Organism: Aspergillus sydowii CBS 593.65; assembly: GCF_001890705.1. NCBI lineage: Eukaryota > Fungi > Ascomycota > Eurotiomycetes > Eurotiales > Aspergillaceae > Aspergillus > Aspergillus sydowii. Next base: position 758,120 of record NW_024467863.1, on the reverse strand, counting down.
ATCGGCATAGATATAGTCGCGGCAGTACTCTGAAAATATATAACATTATTACATTTCATACTTCTACGGCCAGAAAAAAACGTCCAGCAACGCTTCCCAGAACCAAATAAAACCGGGGGAATGAACCACTAGACAATATCTCACAGCTGAGAATCCGGCTGAACGACCAAACTCTTCGCTTTCATGACAGGGGACCATGGAAGACTTCCCGTAGTTACGTTGGAGATGGGTCAAAATTTGCCACGGCATGATTTCTCTCTCGGTTGACGATCCTGTGTTCCCAGCCCCGCGCCATGCGGAGAAGGGGTGCTGGGTACGAGGCTAGACCTACGAATACGCCGAATATACCTATTGAGGAAATTGGGGTTATCCTTCCAGTTGCAGTGGGTGTAAAGTCGAGTTCTCCGCCAGACTATTGCCGTGTGGTGGGGCCCCGCCCATGAAACCCTACAGATTACCGGATTAGGAAGGCGAGAGTTGAGAGGGAAGAGTAGAGGACCGTGCAACCGAAATTTGGAGACCCGGAAACCCCAAACGCTCTATACTGGTATAGGTGCCATTTGCGCTTTTCAGCTGGAGTTGGCGAGGATCTCCGCGGCGCTGGCCTCGCCTTGGTCTTATGCTCCATGACTACGGGGAGCACGGTATATACGAATGAGGGTAAGGCTTCTGCCACCTAGATACAAACACTGCAGATTAAAATGAGATAAATATATTTCAACTACTGAAAGCTTTATTCAAAGGTAGACTGGAACTCAGAGGTGAGATCCCTTGCCTGCATGACCATCTCCGTATGCAATCTCGAAGCTGAAAGCAGGGTCATAATGCATTGCCCAATATGTATCCCAGATCCTCTTCGTAACTGGGCCAACTTTTCCATCCTTCACTGGCTTATCATCGATAATGGTAATGGGCATAATACCACCAGCAGTGGTGGACATGAAAACCTCGTCGGCGTCGTAGACCATCTGCACCGGCACAACTTCAACATGTATTTCTAATCCATTCATCCTTGCCGCGTCAATTACACTGTTGCGCGTAATGCCTTCTAGGACACCACGCGAGGGAGTATAGAGCTTGCCACTTTTCACCAGGACAACATTGAATCCTGATCCCTCGGTCAGGTTGGTATCGCCATCCGTCAGAAACGAGTACGTTGCACCACGATCAGCAGCCTCAAACAGCCCACGGATGAGATCTCCCCACCGTAGATTCTTGACCGTCGGATCAATCGAACCAGGGGGAGTTCGGCGGACGGTACGCGCAATAATCGCCCGACCACCTGCTGGCTGGATCTCCGGCTCCATAACCCAAACATACGGCTGGATAAACATATAAATGCGGTTGACGATATCCCTGGGATCGGTGCCGCGCACGCCCTTCAGACCTCTGGTGACGATGATCTCAACAAAGGCATCGCGGATGCCTGACTTGGCAACCATGTCGACCAGTATTTTCTTGACCTCGTCACGCGGCAGAGGCATCTTCAGGCGTAGCTTCCAGCAGCTCGTTTCGAGGCGGGCGAGGTGGTCGTTGAGGCGGAAGAATCGACCGTCCCATACCGAGGGGACGTCATATGTGAGGTCGCTGTGCATGAAGCCTTGGTCTAGAATGGGGATGCGGGCTTCGTGAAGCGGGCATAGTTCGCCTTCGATCCAGGCGACCCCTTGGGCGAGTGGATTGTTGCTTTGCGCGAGGACTGCTTGGCGGGCCTGGTAGCCGGCGAAGACCTTTTCCATTGTAGACATGTTGCTGGGCTTGATAGGTTCGAATGTTGATAGGAATGGTTGAATAAACAATGCCTACAAGGCGTCGTGGGCTATTAAGTATTTACGCGGGAGTCATTCTTCTATCGAGACCACTGCTACGAGATCGAGCCAATACGGCTGAGTATGACACCTGCGTATATCTCACATTCCTTAAAAGGTAATTTTCATATACCTAATCTGGTAACAAAGAACGACACGGGACAAACTCCGAATCGGAGCATCGAAGGTCACTGGCAAAAGCACAGTATGGTCTTACGAACTGTGTCACTAGCTACTCTGAAGTATCAAAAGGCTGTTGGTACTCCCTCTCAGACCCCTTTTAGCTGACCTATATTCGGCAATTCCAGTGGATATTATCTAAGAGACGCCACCATGCCTACAAGGAATGTTGTCGTTATCGGGTATACAGCGTTCCGCCCTGTCCTTTCATATCAATTGACTAAGAGATCATTAGGGCCGGAGTGGCTGGGCTGACCACAGCACTACTCCTGTCAAGAAAGCCTGGTTACAGAATACTGGTGGCTGCGAAACATATGCCGGGGGATTATGACATCGAATACGCTTCACCATGGGCAGGCGCGAACTACATGCCGTATGACCGGGCTATTTTGTTCCAATGAACATTTATTCGTTAACCAAGCGTATCCAGGGTTTCTATGACCGGCACCGAGGCTTCCGAATGGGATAGAAGGACCTGGGCTCCATTAGCAGACCTTGCAGCTAACCACCCTGAAGCGGGAGTTCACTTCCAGGGTATGTAATACCACCGAAAGACGCGCAGGACATTATATTAACGTGTACAATAAAGAATGTCAGATCCACACTCGTACAAAAGACAAAGGCTCCGCAACCGCAAACTGGTTTTCTGGATTGCTGTCGCCCAATCCGTGGTTCGCAAAGGTTGTCCCAAACGTGAGTACCTCTATACCTCTCTATACCAGCGCCATCGAGAGCCATATTAACAGCGCGTATAGTTCCACTCTATACCAAAGAAATCACTCAAACCCGGGATAGATTCTGCTACATCATTTACCTCCGTCTGCATAAACACAGCGATCTACCTCCCCTGGCTAGTCTCGCAATGCCTAGCCAACGGGGTTACCTTCAAGCGCGCCCTATTCGAGCACATCCTCGACGCCAGCTACCTCAACTTCCACCCCTACGGAAAAGTGGACATCATCGTAAACTGCACGGGCTTGATGGCGTCCAAGCTCGGGGGCGTCCAAGATCGAACCGTTGTTCCTGCGCGAGGCCAGATCGTCGTTGTGCGCAACGAGGCCCCGAATATGTTCAGCATGTCTGGGACCGACGATGGGGATGCTGAGGCTTGCTATATAATGACACGCGCGGCCGGCGGGGGCACGATTCTGGGCGGCTCGTATCAGAAGGGGAGCTGGGAGTCGCAGCCGGATCCGAATCTTGCTGTCAGGATTATGAAGCGGGCTGTTGAGGTGTGTCCGGCGTTGACGGGTGGGAAGGGTATTGAGGGTCTGGATGTTATCAGGCATGCTGTTGGATTGCGTCCTGTGCGTGAAGGTGGGAATCGCATTGAGAGGGAAGTAATTGGCGGAGTATGGGTTGTGCATAACTACGGGGCCGGGGGCGCTGGGTATCAGTGTTCTTATGGCTGCGCGGAGGCGGCGGTTGATTTGGTTGATGAAGCTGCTGGGTTTCATGCTAGACTATAAGGCAAGTATAGAGCATGTAGCGAGTATACATCAATCAGTTGCTAAAGACCGACGAGAAATAGCTTGCCATCGAGGCTATCTTGCTCTGAACCACCGCACTGTTCAACATCGTAGCATATACATCCCCTATGCCAACCCCTGCTCTACTAGATATATTCTATTTAAGAACAAGAATCACTTCCAGCCACAAACGTCCCATCCGAGTTCTCACAGCCACACTCGCCCGAGTTCGGGTCCTTGATGCAAGTCGTTCCGTACCCACTCTCTTCTCCCTCGCTACCCCAGTAGAAGATCCAATAGTCGGAGTCCTCCTCAAGGGCATCGCTAGACGGAGCCTCACAGGTATACGCGCTGCAGGTACCGTAGGGCGCACCGTTGTTCTCGTCGTACTGGTGGTCGGTCTGGAAGACGGCGTAGGTCTGGGTTTCGGAGGTGCGGGTGTTGTGCGAGCACTCGGCCGCTTGGATTGCGGTGGAGACTTTGGCGCCTGGATGGTGTTAGACGTTTTACATTAGCTGTGACGGTAGGGACTTACTCTCGCAGTTGAGGGTGCTGGGCTTCTTGCCCTTCGTGTTGGAAGAGGCCGGGTCAAGGGTGGCTATGACGAGAGCCGGCGTGGCGAGGGCGGCGAGGACTGTAATGAAGTGCATTTTGAATGGATAGATTGGTTTTCTGCTTCGAAAGGTATTCGAAAGCTGGGGTTATATAGGTGTCCTCGGCCTAGACCAAGCAGCAAGTCCAGACCGCAAGCTGAAACAAGTGGGAACTTGTCATTAAGGACGCTTGCGGGCCAGTCCCATTGCAGCCTTGCAGAATACGTAGACTTGTTTCATGTTTGAGCTTGGAACGCACGCAAGGACCGGCCGTTGTCGCGGCTAGAGTGTTGTGTCCATTTAATGTTCGACTTGTATAGTGTCATGCCAGATAGTACACTACGTATTGGTTCCAGCTTACGCAACTGAGACGCCTCATTGTTGGCCCTATCAAGACTTGGTTACAAGGTCTCTGGCCAAATTGAAGATAATCTGCCGCGACTTCTGAATGTCCTCAGACGCCTTTCCCCGATGTTCACTGAGCCCATTGCATGGCTTCTCAAGAACGGACCATATCTCGACGAACTTGCCATGCAAAGACTGACCCGCACCTAGGTTCTTAAATGCCTGTTTCATGGCCCTGACGTCCCGCAGCCTGCTCACGTCCGTGCTGTTCAGGACATCCACCTGGCCCGTATCCAGGGAGTATTTTGGCTCCGATGACCGCAAGCCAGAGCACCAGCGCGGCCAGCCCTGAGGCGAGGGCCGTTGAAACTGACGAGCCCGTGAATGATTTATCGTCGTCAAGGCCCCGGAACCGGATAAGCCGATTGTTGGCTCGGACGACATCAACGCCGGGGAAGATGTAGTCGACGTTATCCGGCTGGACGAGGCTGTAGGCATGTCCGTCTGCCTGGGAGGCCCCTATGCGCAAGACCTTGTCGGGCCCCCATGCGGTGGGGTAATGGTCACTAAAGAAATTGCCCAGGTCGGGCGAGGAGCAGAACAGCAGGATATTCTTCCCCTCTGCTTTGCCCAGCACTTTGTCGAACTCGGCTTTGGTCTTGCCCTTGGGCGGGTCCACTGTCCAGGACATGGAGATGACATGGACGTCTTTTGCAACGGCGGCTTCGATGGCATATAGCATTCTATATGTTAGACTGTTGTTGGTATACAAAAGGCAATGCACCACCCACCCGTATTGCCGACTCCGGCCTGATCCTGGATGGCTGCGTCCTGGGGCCTCTGTCCGCGTCCAGCCTGATCGGATATATCTTGGCCATAGGAAAAACCCGCGGATTCATATGAACCATGGCAGTGCCACGGCCCCGTTCAGAGAGGTACCACTGCTTTTCGCGCTCTTTGGGATCACTATGTTACGCAGCAAAGCTCATACCAGGTAGGGAAGGCACCATGGGATAATGCTGAATGAATGTAGCCATAATGTAGACCTTGTATCCAATATTGCACCCTTTCTCGTCCTGGCGAATGACTGAGTCATCTAGTCTTTGCAGAGTTCACACAATGGTCAGAAAAAAAGCAAACCCTGAACAGGAACCAAAATCCGAATACCGTCGGTTGGTCCCATTCACGGACAAGTACATCAAAGAAATCGTCACGCCGCGCCAGGGAAGCCGCGCCAGGGAAGTCGCAGCAAAAGATCTACCTTCAAGAGAAGACAATGTTGATCACCTGTGGACAGGTATCTTTACTCATTACTTCCCCAAGAAAATGGAAAACTTCTTCGCTGTCCAGAGAGAGCCATACCCCTCCGAAGAAAGCCAGGCCAGAACCGACCTGGCGGTGGTTAACTTGATTCATGGGAAGATACACAAGGTCATTATGTTCGAGGCCAAACGCCCATTGGCACCAGAAGACCCGACTCCAACTGCAACGGACTGGAACGAGGTTATAAATCAGCTTCGGGGCAACATGATTCGGACAAGAAACGCCGCTGGTGCCATTCAAGATATGTATGGCGTAGTCGCTATTGGTGCATGGGCGAGGTTCTTCAAAATGTCACGACACAGCGAACGACTCCTGCGCATTCCAAGGGAGACGGGTGAATACGACTTTGATGTCCAGAATCATGACGGCAAAATCGAGGAGCTATTGAAGAAATGGGGCAGGGAAATAAGAATGGGCAAAAGTCGGTAAGGAACTGGGATGATGGCGTGGCTGTTTTGTATATCTACGTTCAGCCTCTGGGCTCAGCCCTTTGACTCCAACCAGTGAATAAAAGCATACATTGCAATTTTTACCATATGAATTATGGTTTTACTATGGTCTTCTTCAGTTCCTACCAGTACCTACCATCTACTGTTCTTGATTTTGGTGCCATATCGTAGAACATCCACATCCCACCCATCAACACTTGGTGCACGGCCATCCAGGGGTACTCGCCAGCCAGATCCCCTTAACCCTAAGTCCACCAGCTTGCCGCCCTAGTCCTACGTCAGCGATGCCATAATATCATAAGTGGTAAGTGTCAAGGGAGAGACCGTACGTCAAACGTAGCCACGACCGTGTCCACGTAGTCCAACGCCATGTCATAGTCATACGCGGGGAAATGGCGAGCAGTATACCCATGGAGGACCGGCGCTGCATCTGTTCCACCCCTTGTCGTTTCCCGGATTACACCTACAGAATGGATTCCACCTGAGGTATATCTCATGCGGAATCCTCGGAACCATTTTGCATTGCACAGCACATGGACACCTTTCCCATCATACGGGCATCGAGGCCGTCGATTATAGCGCTTATCCCGTTCATACTTTGATACCTCCGCGGCCAGCTCTTCGGAAGATAGCTTCGTTGCCCGGGGGATCTTTTTGCCCAGGACCACGCTGCGGCCGCTTCGATTGATAAACTCCAATGCAACGATCTCGGTGGCGGCCTCTGTATCGGTATCCGTATGTGGCCCCGATGATTTCTGTTCATAATCTTTCGACCCAGAAACCATAGAGATACCGATAGTACCCACGGAAACGAGTAAATCAGCAGACTGAATGCATTTCCCTTTTCCAGCTGTCGACAATGCGTACCAGATGTTGTCGTGGTAGCTCTGCAATGCCCTCCCGTAGAAACCCAGCGGCGATGCATTTAGCCCTTTTTTTGCGTTGATCATATCCTCAATCCAATGCAGTACTTCCCGCACTCTCATCGTTGTGTCGAACTTGACCCCGATATTGGAGGTGGCATGATACAGCTGTCGCCAATCAATCTGTCGTGTTCCGTCATCATCATCGCATTCCCATTCCAGCAACCAGCCCCGGTCGTTGTCCGGCTGGAACCGCGACCTCCAGAAAAAGTTATCGTGAAAAATAACGGCCATCGCGCGTGACGCGTACCGCAGATTGAAAAAGTCGCCCGTGTCCAACTGGATCCCGATGTGTTCGCGTAACTCGATGGGGAGGCGTCGGAAGGGATCGTGATCCTCCGTGTTGGTCCGCGTTTCCATCCTAGCCTTGACTGTTGCGGAGGGCACAGGCAGGGGTTTTGCGTATTTGACAATATTTGACAGAGGCGGAGTAAGGCAGGGATAGTAGCCATCTGGGTCTGCGTAGGAAGGCTCTGTTCGACGGTGTCCAGGTTAGTGATACATACGTACTATATGTTTGTATGGAATAGGAGGTGTCTTATTCCAAACCTCTCGGCGGCGGAAGATGTCTCAGCACATCGTAGAGTGTTTCCACGTTGATGCGGCCAAAGTAGTCCCACGCGTACTGCCAACACTGCTCATGCAGAATAAAGTACGATCCACCTGGATACCTGGGCTGGTTATCATCTCGCGGATCCGTCTCCCTCCAATCAATAGACCTGTCTGGCCGTACGTTCAAAGTGGATCTGTTATGCTTTGTGAATATTCCTGATAGCTTGACTCTTCCTCGCCGGGCATACACTGTCTGCATCAGTAGGCGGCCTATCGAAGGGGCGGCGGGCGAAGACTTACAAACTCGCACGACGTCGAGCCAGACGGGGGACTCTGTGGCTGTCGGACATCCGCAGAGAATACACCTTGTGAAGTCATCTTTCGGTGCTATTATCACGCTATACGGTTTAACCATTGTTGTGGCTGATGTTCCTTTGCGAGTAATTTGGCAGCGTTTGTGTCTGTCTGTCTCAATTAATGACGCACCCAAGTACCAAGCGAAAGTTTATCCCAGGGCAGATGCCCTCAACGGAATCACTTCTTGTCTTAATAATAAAATACCCTACTGTATCAAGCAGAGAAGCCTTATAGTCCGCTTTCCGAGACATAATCAACCTTTTGTTGTTACTCTAGGCCTTGCCATTATTGGTGTCCAGACTTTTCCGTGATACTTCCTCAGGAGAGTTAATAACTCATACATGATTATGGATCTTACCATACTCAGGCAGAGCCCATTTCAGCATCCATTCTGACTCGAGAATTTGCTGGGTGGTAGGACGATTCTCTGGTCTGAATAAAAGCATCGGCCGTAGCATGTCGAATGCTCCATATTTCCCATACAATTATTCGAGTGACATCTGGTCAAAAGTCGGAGAAACTTTGAGAAGAATATTGCCTACGTGCAGGTCTCAATGGACAATTCCTTGGGCATGTACATAATCCACAGCATTTTACTGTCTCCATAAAGCCGCAGTGAACGCGCAGCATGTCTGTTGCGATGAAGCAGTGACATGCGCCAATCAACCTGGGACAATAACGACCCAAGAGTCAATGGCAACAGTTTACTCATTGCCAGAGTCTCGACAAAGGAGACGACGATCTCTCGCTGTTCTCAGAGTTGTTGTCATGGTGCGTGGTCTCAACCAGAATGGGCGGTGTCCGAAACGTCCGCGCCAGCTTTATCTCTTGTTGATTGCCCCAGCAAGAGACATAGATTGAGAGCTCGGTCAGTACCTTTTGATGATTAACCTACAAACTGCCTGGGTGAGCCCTCGGTAACTCGATATGCGGGTGGATTAAAGCTCTGTATTATTGCATTCATCTCCACATGCCCAAATCCTCCGTAATTAATAGGAGAGAAGCCAGTTAAAGGCCACCGGCCATTAATCTGGCCTGCTTAATCTGTGAATAATCCCCACCATGCTAGCTAACAGGATTGGACAGGCTCTTGCCGAGTACCCCAGCCACTCACGGCCGCATGATCTAATTGCGGCCCTGCAGGGCGTCGAACAGCGGTGGTTCCCTACTTCGAGTGACATGATAATGACTCTCCTTCCAATGCTGTGATGCCAATAGATGCTGCGTAAGGCCTCGTCTTCGGTGGAGTTTTTCTTGCTGCTTTATTGGCGTTGTAATTTGTGATGGACTATCGTGCATGAGTACTTCTTTTGAACCTGTAAAATTAATATACCCGACGCTGGTATTGTCTTTGTTTATTGGAGACCTTTCAGTGTACTTCATCCAAATAATACTGGTATCGCCCCCCGGGCCGGGAAAAGGGGCGTCACAAACGTCTGCCTGTCAAAGCCTTAGCTGTCACTGCATTGCCCAGCGTCTTGGCTGAGCTTTTAGTCAGTGCGGCGAGACTAGTTAACGATCCAAGAGTCTCGGCATACTGCAAACCTGTACAGCCAAACACTGCGGTCCATCCCAAGGCTGGATGTTTAGTACGACTCCGCTGCTAACCTCAACAGTTAATGGACTGTGCTGAACATTAGGACATCTTGACAATTGCATTCAGAACACTTGTTATTATATCGTTCAAGTCAACAAAGGGTCAATATGCTAAATCAAGTGGCGGTTGTGTTTTACGCCCCGTTGAAACTACTAGTTATTCCTCCAATAGTCAACCTCGCAGTGTGCCCTAATTTGGCCACGGCGCATTGTCCCCTCAGCGTAGCGCCAGGAAAACTCATGACTCGCTAAGGCTCTGGCGCATAATTCCATTTAAGAGCTTCTCCTTTTCTCGTTTCCCCATGATCGTCTCGCCCTGTCGATCAGCAGTATGTATCTCCACATTTGGAAACCGTTGTTCATCCTGTTAGCTGGGGTGCTCCCAGCTGGTAAGAGCTTGAGCCCTAGAACTCTTCCTTGCTCTTCCTTTCCCAACTACCTCGCCAACTAACACGCTTTATAGTGAATGCGCAAATATGCAACTCACCCAACGGCTCCTACTTCTTCATCGAGAATCAGTCCCAGCTGGACTCGCTCGCCGGCGCATGCACCACCCTCAACGCATCAGTCAACATCCTAAACAGCTACAACGGCCCCTTCTACCTCCCTAACATCCGAAACATCACCGGCCCAATTGGGTGGCGAAACATGTACCGTACCTCCAGGCCCCCGCCGACACCAACATCCATCGACATTCCGGACTTGGAGTACTGCGATTCTGTGTATCTCGACGGACTACCTTCGCTGCGCAACGTGTCCATGCCGAAATTGCAGACCGTGCATTGGACGCTGGACGTGGATGATGCGCCCGAGATTGACTTTCGGGCTGTGGAGGAGGCTGAGTATGCGTCCTTTACTGGGGGGGATTTATCCAGGTTCGTCTCTGTTGCAGGTTCTTCTTCTATGGTCTTCATTGATTAACTTGAGAATAGAATCCGTCTTGATTCACTGCGTGAGGTGCGACAGAGACTTGTCCTTTGCAACAAGAAATTCTGCAATGAGAGTATCACTGCGTCGAAGCCGTTTGATATCTCTCTTCCTCGGCTCGAGTCCGTAGGTACTGTGATGCTGGGGGGTAGAATATCAAGGCATGTACTTGTAGAATCTATACATCTTAACACTCGATACTGACAGGTATTCAGTTTGGACATGCCCATGTTCACAGAAGCTACTGGAAAAGGCGGGCGGTACTATGCTTTCCGGCTCGACACCGAAGGAGGCCCGACTATCGACCTGACATTCCCGGAACTGAGAGGCGTCTATTCTTTCATGAGCCTGACCGGTGAGATTGGAAGGTAAGAGACTCCGCCAACTGACAACGTCCTTTTAGTCTTCGAAACCCCCAGCTAATCACCGCCAGTCTTTCAATGCCAAACTTCAAAAACACAACCCAATCGCATTTGACAATCAACGCGATTTCCTCTCCACTCGATATCAACCTCCCCATCGAGTACTCTGATGACATCTGGCTAAACGGGAGCATCTTGAGGTAGTATTCTTTCTATCCAGTCCCCCAATCCGCAATTACGTCCATCCAACTGACTATAATATAGTGTCCAACTCCCCAACCTGAAACACGTCGACAGACTGAACATACACTCCGACCTCGAGCTCGACTGCGATTCTACCCTTGACGTCCTCGCAGAGGCATTAAATCGTACCGTCGGGCCCGGTGACGGACTATCCTGTACATCGAAGGACAAGCCAAGCGGCGGACTCAGCACAGGCGCCAAAATCGCGATTGGCGTCGTGGTTGGCGTTGTTGGATTAGGTGGTATACTTGGCGGGCTGTTCCTTTTGAGGAAGAAGAGGAGGGCAAGGAAGTAGCCTCTTTCCCACTCCCGTCCTGTGTCTAGAATTTACGAAGGGAATCCTAACCCGCATCCTCTATCAACATCTCCCGCTTTCTGTTCTATTTCGCAAGTGAGAATTTCCCTAGGCCTGCCTGCAATGCCTCATTCTATATAGGTCTCTAGGCATGCCCCTTGGCTGGAGATTCTCTAGGCATCAGGATAGTATACATGTCCATATGAGAACTAGTCCAATCTGATAGGTGGTAGGTAGGTACCTACCGATAAAGCGGCGTGTCATGTGGATTTTCTTCGAGTTCACACCAAGTCTCAAGTAACGACTACACAACTACCCGTTTCATAAACATAAAGAGATCTCCTATGATGTACTACAATACCTGGGATTCGCATATGGTCGCCACCATACTACTACAGCAGAGGGTCAATGGACAACGGGTCAATGGACAACAGTCATGAAATGTATACAACATTAGGGGACTTTCGATGATCTACAACGGCGTCGCAGATGCAGTAACAACAAGAATCCTCTCTAACAATGTAAGCCGAATCACCTTCGGCAACAGCGATAGAAGCGGCTGCCAGCTGGGCCTGCCAGTTTGAACTTGCCAGTACAATCGACGCAGGACCAGGCCGCAAGAGAAATTCAGTCCAATTCTGGAGGGAGACGAGCTCATGAGGGCCAGACAAGCCATCAAAGCTGCTCTTCGCTAAGGGTGCATGCTTGGCACAAATTTGCCGCCCTTGGTGCGCCTTGGTGGTCATCAACTCCGCGCGCCGGGGAGACTGCTCGCATTCATCAGGAATCCTCTTCAATTGTGGGCTCTGCAGAGCTTTGAGGATGTCCAGGTCAGCAACCCACTCTCCCTGTTCATGTACGCTCACAACGGCCTCTAGCAGGTAGATCTCCCAGTCCTGGGCCCCATGTGTGCCGATGTCGAGGGGAATGTTGTAGCCCGTGTATGAGAGATGCAGAGATGTTCCAGCAAAGTAGTCTAAGTATTTGCCATCCCAGGGGTCGTGATTGCACACGTTCCAGCTATTACTCGTGGCCTTTCGAATGCGCGGCTCAGCGGGTGGAATCAATAAGGCAATGCCGCCGCGTCCGATGTTACCAGTAACATGGTGGATCTCATGGGCCGGTGGCTCATCTGCTGGGCTGCAGAGCATCGGTGCAGCGATGAAAAGCGAATCATTACTAGAGAACGCCATTACAGACTTTAGCTTCTCTGGAGGGATATCGTATTGCCCAGATTCGAATAGGACGATGCATGCGAATGCCTCATCCCGCGTCATCTTGAACGGTGCTAACAATCGCCGGAATTCGAGGTTGAATTGCGATGTATTCACCGTACGCTCCGCCACGTCCCGGGCGACATAATCGCCTGTGTCGAAAGGATCCTCGAATATTCCGGGTGAAGCTTCTGCGAGGTTATGCATATCCATTAGTGCGTCAAACTCAGTGCCCAGCTCCGTGGTGGCTGGCTCTGAGGTTTCCCTGCGGGCTGGCTCCGAGCTGTTCAAACCAATGACGTCTGTGTCAAGAACGTCCTCGTACCCATCTGGAAGTGTTGGGTGTACGCGGGCGGCGGTGGTATTCGATGGGTCTTGGGCCATATACGCGTTATAACCCCTTGTCCCTAGTCTGGAGTGTTGCGTGTAGAGTCGGTGAGTGGCCAACCCCTCTCCTCGAGGTTTCTCGTCTATGTCTGATTCACTCTCTGTATCACTGGCCTCTGGGCTGGAAGCGGTGGCCGTGTAGTTACTGCCGCCCATCCTCTCTTGCCCAAGAGCCTGTGCCCACTTTGTCCTGCCGAGGTGACCCTCAATTACTTTGATATCAATCGTTGCCCCGAGAAGCATCTTGTAGAGATCGACGGCTGTAGCCATTGCTCGGAGTGAGGTAAGGTATGTGCTTCCCACGTGTTGCAAGGATCTATCAAAGGCGAGAAGAAGGCGGGGTCCATTGATTGCGCCAGCCTTGAAAACCTGTACTAGCTCAGGTAGCCCGAATGATGGTAGCTGCGGTGAGATCGTGTCTTGCGCGCAAAATAGGGCTGCTTCATCAGGATCTCCAAGGCACAACTTGAATGTATTTAGCCTTCCTGCCGCACCAGCAGTGTCCCAATTGATGGCCGGCTTCCCGCCGAGCTTGAATGTCCTGATTACTTCACAGTCAAGAGGACGGACATTTTCTTTCCCAGAAACCGGAATCCCGGAATTGTTGCGGGGCTTATAATGGAAGCCCTCGGAAGACTTTTCCAGTTGTTGCTGCTCACTGGAGAGTTGTGGCGATTTTTCTGGGAGCCTTAGCCAACGAGTATGGCCCAATGACTGGGAATCAGCCTCCATGTCCTGGAACTGTCGCTTGGGGCGTGGAATTGCCGTCGCATACTCGTACTCCAAGCCAGCTGCCCAATCAGGACGATACCTGATGACCATGTCTGCAGCCTCGAAAGACGTGGTGCGAGCAAGGGTGCGTAGGTACATAATCTTGTCTTCCACTTCTGTGATCAGCTCCATAAAGACTTCAGGCTCGCCCAGTCCAAAGAATGGGAGATCTGGCTGTCCCAAGAACCCAGCTTTGCGCCTTCCGAGGTTAAGTAGCCTCCCATAGATCCTCCGGTCCAAGTCGTCCGAGTGTAGATAATCCTGAGCCGCTTCGGCAAGGATAGACAGCCAAGATCTATGTAGTTCTAACGCGGACAATCGTATGGGCTGCTCGGCAACGGCGGCCTTTATCTGCTCATCCAAGTCGACAATCCATTGTAGTGCCGCGTGCGTTTGTCGGGCATGAACGTTCCAGCCACCGAGGACGCACCCTAGAACGAGCTGGCGAAACTGAACGAGCGTTACTCTCGAGCCCTCGGCGCGCGCAAGCTGCGTGCGCTGAACAGGGTCGCCATAATAACGCAGTTGGGCAAGAGGCAAGGACCATCGGATCCCTGCGTCACCGGTGGTATGGTATCTGGATAGCCCAACAGTCAGGATTCCGGGCACCAGGGGATCCATCTGTCGAACCATTGGCTGCTTCTTTGTGACAACATCCATATCAGGGTAGAGGTGCAAGGCAGAGAGTCCCAGCAGCAAATTGACGGTCCTCAGCTCCTGGGAGACGCCGCTGACTAGCAATTCCATTCCTGCCAGTGTATCCTTCCACACCTCGATGACACTGTCGTATGTGCGGGACCGGCTTGTGACAGCCATGTCGAACTTGTCAATGGCCAGCCAGAACTGGTTCTGTTGGTCTGCTTTCACTTTATCGGCAATGCAGAGCCACGCCCGTGCGCTGGCATCCCAAGCCCGGAGCTCCTCCCGGCTAATTTGTTGCTTGGCCACAACCCAGGACACCATATCAACGCCGCCCCCTTCATTGCACTTGTCCATGATAACTTGCTTTTGCACACCAACAATCTCATCCCATACCGCTGTCGCCTCGCCCGATTCCCACATCCGTGCGAGAATACAGCCAAGGAGATGGGCTTTGATCGCCGCCGCGCCAGAGGTGGCCGAAGCCCAGATACTGGTTGCATCAACACCCACCTGACTCTGGAAAACTCCATAGTTGGTATGGCTATTCTCAGAATTTGATTTCTTAGCGATTTCCGACGCTCGAGTGCCGTAGGCCTTGATGAGCTCTGGTGTGTCAGGGAGGAGAGGATCGAAGAGGGCGCCTAGTTTGCGTGCGGTCGTGTGGACAAGGCCGCTTTCAGCGGACTCGCGTCTCGAGGGAGAGAGAATGGCGCCGACTGGGGAAAACTCCTTGGGTGCATCGAGTCTGATCAGCGAGAAATCCAAGTTAAAGTTGACGAGAGTTGCTGTGGCCTCGCTGATGCCGTTGACCAGCGCTGCCTTGACACTCCCCAGCGACATCTTTGGGACGAGAATCTCAGAAAGAAACAGCGAGAGCCGCTGTTAAAGGTCGCAGTGTTCAGGAACCCCGCTCTTAGCAAAAGCAAGGCTGAGGCCGTGCTTCAACGATGCTGCTCTCAGCCTGATCTTGGCTTTGCATGACAGTGGTCCAATGACGGGCGACAGGACCATTGTCCCTGGGCAAGGTCATTCGTCGCTAGAAGGCTGGTGGTACTTCCTGGGTTTTTCGACGCAAGTGCTGAAGCATTTGAAAGGTGGTTTGATGATATTAGGGGTCCAAATGATCCGGCATCGTTATTCACTGTTTAAAGCAAACTTGCTCTATCTTGGCGGTTTCTGGAAAATCTGCAAACACCTCGAGGGGCATAATATCCTTCATTCATAGGAATCAGGATGGCATTGGTCCAGATACTTCACCAGTACCTATCTAGGTCGGTGTTCAATGACACAACAAGGGCCGCTTTCCAGGCATCCTTCAAAGTGCCAGATGACGAGCCCCGAGACATACGGACAAGGCTGATAGATCGATCAATCTTTGTACAATACAGTCGTTTCAACGCCCTCACCAGCAAGGGTGATAATACAATGTGTCATTGCCCAGTCTGAATCGCTATCACCTCGACCAATCGCATGGCTATACTAGTAACAACACTCATAATCCACGTAAAATACATGGTGGATATATGTATATATATATATATATATATATATATATACCTGATGAGCCTGCAAATTATGCTCCTCGACAATATTCCAATACGACCTCGCCGAGCTCCTCCGCCACGGCTTGCCAGCCCGAATCGCCGCCCCAATACAATCCCAGCCATGGTCCGCGCGCCTGCATTGGCCGGAATATCTCTTACTTTGAACACATACTGGCCGTGGGCACGATTGCGAGAATCTTTGGTAATGGACTGTCGGATGAGTTGGTTACGATTGAGCGGTTTGACGGGAATCCGGGGGAGGTGTTTGGGAGGTTGAAGAGGAGGGTGGATTTACAGCAGGAATACATGGTTTATGTATGAATAGGGTAACGATGGTATTATGGATAGGCTGTTGGATAGTTCTTATCTAGATTGCAATGGTCCGCACAGGAGGAGATTGACTAGGCTTCCCAAAAGACACCTCAGCCTTCAAGTTTCGAATGTCCATAATGACCGTGAGTAGCGTCTCCATCCTCTCGATCCCACGAGCACCAGGTGGCGTATAGCGACAGATTGACGTCGGCTTACCTTCTTCGTCAGAGAGCCAGGTCCTAATCTTTCCCATGCTAGCCACCTCCGCACGACTTAGCGTTTTGATGCGTTCAAGCCTGGTAAACGAGTTTTTAGATGGATGATCCCGAATCCCAGTAGGGAGATTAGAAGACCACAGGTGGTTTGTATGGAATACAAACGGGCTCCCATCTTCCGGAAAGATAGGTGCGATCCCCTTGGGAGTACACTCGACAGTCGCAATCTTCCCACTCTTGTCTGCAATCACCAGATTAACACAAGAGGCTACTCCCTTCGTTTCCAATATATTCAAGGCTTCGTCAAACGACCTGCATTCCAGGACCCGCCGCACTGCGAGGTGCACCGGTAGCTGCGTCTTGTCCACCGTCCCGCACTTGATAGCGTTGATACACACGCCAACCCCTGCATCGTTGATGCCAAATTTGGCCACGATCCCCGCTTCCCCAATCATGCGAATGCGAGGCCGTCCGGTCTTGGAAATGTCAAAAAATGCTGTTGACGATGCTGCCTCGCCGACCCAGTCCCAGTTCTGCCCTAGATATACCCCTGCCGGTACCAGTAGTTTCAGTATCATCCGCGACCACGGCCGCCGCAATAGAAGTACACCCGTCCGAATAATTCGTCAACGAGATCTCACTGCGCAGGTTCAGGGCTAGAATATCCAAGAATTCCACACCCGCCCCGGCGGCGATGCCCCTCATTTCCTGCACGAGATCTGGCTCGTTCCGTTCCAGGGCGGGGAGGTATGTAGACGCGCGGTCTTTTGACTCGGCCCAGTCAGTCTCGGCTGTTTCGTGGAAGAGTCGTGCGTAGTTTTCGATGCACTGGGCGATCCGGTTGGGGATTTGGCTGCCGTGGGCGTATCCGATTTCCCATGGGGTTCCATAGGCGATGACCTCGGGGACTCCGTGCCATGAGTTGGCGTTCGCTGGGTCTTGCTTTGTCATGGATACGGTATTTCAAGGTGTGTGTGTGTGTGTGTGTGTGTGTGTGTGTGTGTGTGTGTGTTGCAGTGGTGTAAAGAGACAAAACTTGCCTTATGCTGCTTTCCTATCATTGTTTCCTTTCCCCGCGTCGTCGGTATTAAGCAGTCTGTGCTCGGCCCTCGGGCTACCGTCATCTAGCGCCTTTGTGCGTTTGCGTGTTGGAGTTACTCCAATTGTATCTTGGAGACATTCAGGGTAATATATATGGTATACTATCCCGGTGACAATGCGCATCCAACCGTACCATCTGTATCTCGGTCGCTTTGCTGTGTGCATGGGGTAGATTTGTCTGGCGGCGCTGGAGTGGTCTGAGGAAGAATATATTGTATATATCAGTGCTAGATAGACACTGGACAGGGTATCCGGGTTTCAAATGGAAGTTATGATTAGGATGCAGTGGTGCAGGAGACAGACAGCTTAGCCCTAACAACAGACTAGACTACCATGCTGAAAGATCAGAAAGTCCATTCCACGTTATAATGGTATTTGCTAGGATAATTAAAACATAATCACGCAGTTCAACAACCGTTCCCAATTACAGAGAGCACAGAGTAACAACAAAACAAATGGCTGTAACTGATCTGTAAACACGCAATATCTTCCAACAAGGTCAGCGGCCCACCGGTGTGAAATCAAGGACCACATCCGAGATTGGACCATGATTCATGCCAGGCTAAATTGATTGATAAATGGGGCAGGCGTCCGACTGCTATACGACTAGGAGCAGCCCCTGTCCATCGCCTGTCTATTCGAAACATCGTGAAACACCGGGTCCGCTCTCGGTTCCTCACAGCAGCCATAGGGCTGTGAGAAGCTTCCTCGGCGGAGCTTGTCTGTTCTTCCGCAGGCAGAAGCTTTTTGCTTCGACGGTTTTACCGCCAATAGATGGACACGGTCGGAGCTCCACCGGGCGCATTGGAGGAGAAATGGCCTGGGTCGCAGGCTCGCAGCCCGGATGTCTCGGCCTTCTCAGCCCTAAGTTACTGCCTGCGGTTTCAGAGACAGTGCCAGTGTCCAAGGTATTCCCGTATATAAAAGATATAAAAGGCGGTTCTCCCACCGAAGGAATAGCTGCCAGGAGCTCAAAGATCAGGTATCACAGTTCAGCAGTTCAGCACCCGTCTTTTCGTCTTTTCTCAAACTTCCAGTTCATCTCTTGCCGGTCAAGATGTACAAGCTTCTCGGCTCATTTGCTGTCGCCTCTCTGGCGTCTGGCGCCATTGCCTCGCCGGCCGACCCTGCCATCACTGCGTCGCCGTCTCTCAACAAGCGGGCTGATTCTTGCACCTTCTCTGGCGAGGATGGCGCCGCTTCTGCCAGTGCCTCTCAGGCATCATGCGCTACCATTACCTTGTCCGACGTCGCAGTTCCCTCTGGTACTACCCTTGACCTGAGCGACCTGGAAGACGACACCACTGTAATCCCGTCTACTCTCTACTCTTTGTATCCAGCTCTAACCCAGATAGGTCATCTTCGAGGGTACCACCACCTGGGGCTACAAGGAATGGGAAGGCCCGCTGCTCCAAATCAAGGGCAACGGCATCACCATCAAGGGAGCCTCCGGCGCAAAGCTGAACCCCGACGGAGCCCGCTGGTGGGACTCTGAGGGCAGCAACGGCGGCAAGACGAAGCCCAAGTTCTTCGCCGCGCACTCCCTGTCCGACTCCAGCATCACGAACTTGTACATCGAGAACACGCCTGTCCAGGCTGTCAGCATCAACGGCTGCGATGGACTCACCGTCACCGATATGACCATCGACAACTCCGCCGGTGACAGCGAAGGCGGCCACAACACTGACGGTTTTGATATCGGGTCTAGCAACAATATCGTCATCAAGGGTGCCAAGGTGTACAACCAGGACGACTGCGTTGCTGTCAACTCTGGTACCCAGATTACCTTCAGCGGCGGTACTTGCTCTGGTGGCCACGGTCTGTCGATCGGTAGCGTTGGTGGTCGTGACGACAACACCGTGGATACTGTTACCTTTGAGGACTCGACAGTGACCAAGTCTGACAACGGTATGACTCCTTTCCGATTACTCGCGCGTACTCTTCTAACTCCAACCAGGTATCCGCATCAAAGCCAAGTCCGGCGAGTCCGGTGAAATCAAGGGCGTGACCTACTCTGGCATCACCCTCGACTCCATCAACAAGTAAGCCAGCCAAACCAATAAACCGCATCAATCTAACAAGTACAGGTACGGTATTCTGATCGAACAAAACTACGACGGCGGCGACCTCCACGGAGACCCAACCTCCGACCTCCCCATCACCGGCCTGACTGTTGAGAACATCTCTGGCTCCGGCGCCGTTGCCTCGGACGGCCACAACATTGCCATTGTCTGCGGTAGCTCTGGTTGCTCTGACTGGACCTGGACTGATGTTGAGGTCACTGGTGGCGAGGACTACGATGAGTGCCAGAACGTCCCTAGTGTTGCTTCTTGCTCTACTTAGATTGTATATAGTATTGTATATAGTATCTGTATATAGTACCTGTTGTTGGCATTGTATGCCGGACAGATATAAGCTTGTGCTTATATGGGTGCCTCGGGGTTGATATATTCCTTCCCATCTCATTCTTCCAACGAATTAAACATGTTCATGCTATAACAAAATACCCAACAGATTCTTTACCTAAACCGTTGAATCCGCTCACTGCGCGCCCAAATCAACAACCGTGCTAATCTCAACCGCACTCTAAACACCACTGTTAGCAGCCATCAAATAAAGACAGATAGAAAGTCCATAGTATAAACTTACCGGCCGCCCCGTCCTCTCTCCCTTACTCTGGTACGTCTTCGTCTCATACCTCACCCCGCCTTCCTCCCCACCAGCCCTAACATACTCCAAATACCGCGGCGCCCCCGGCTTGTCCGTATTATCCGCCACAACCAACGACCCCATCCTCAAAACCCGCAACTCCTCACAAACCCTCAAATCAGGAAGATAATACTTCTCCCAGTGGTCAAAGAACACCATATCCACGCTCCCGCGTTGGACTTTCCCCTCCGCAACTAAACCCCTAAGCGCCTCCGCCGCCGTCCCCTCAATCACAGTCACGATATCACTTAGCCCGGCAAGCTCAATAACCTCCCTAGCCATCTTCACAAACTCGGGGTCTTTCTCAAAGGTATATACCTTACAACACCCTTTCATATCTGCACCTGCACCTGCACCTGCATCAACCCCATGAATCCCCTCCAAAATAGCCCCCCACCCAAGCGCCGACACCCCCACATACGACCCAAACTCAAGAATAACCCTCGGCGGCTCAGGCATGGCAACGAGGGCCTCGTGCACGATATCCAGTTTCCCCCTGCGGAAGATCATCAGGGGCCCGGCTTTATCCGCGTAGTCTCCGATGCGCGCCATTAGGGCCCAGGGGTTGTTCTTTATTAGCGGGGTTTCTGTGGATGTGGATGTGGATGTGGATGTGTATATGTGCTTGCGGAGACGGTTGAGGTTTGGCTTTGATGCGGAGGGGGGCGAGAAGGGGACGGAGAAGATGGTGCGGAGGAGGTTCTTGTTGCCCCGTGGCTGGTGGTTAGTACATACCATATGTTTATACCAGTATTGAGTATTCGCTGTGGGAAAGGACGGACATACCGGGAAGAGAACAGAGATGATCCCGACGGCAAATGTACCGGCGAGTAAAGCTTGAAAGAACATTGTTTTGAGTTTAATGTTTGCTTTGCTGCTGCTGGTCGTTTTATTATCCTTCGTTGTTATTTCGCCCTACTTCGTAGTGTAGACGGCAGCCAGTACAGGAGCAGGATGGCGAAAGGAGTCTTCAAATACTGCACCCTCGCAAGCTACAATATACCTACTCAATACATGTCAGCTCCCGGGATCGGACCTGTGTTCGTTGTATTCGTTGGAAGTACGTCAGCGCGAGGCTTGGGTGTTGCGTTTCGAGTAATAAGGGCCGAAGGGGGTGGGCCTCGGAGATAATATTAGTATGGGAGGATGTACCAGCCCATCCCGGGTTGTTCGTCTCGGAGGGTGTTTGAATGTTATTGGCTATACCCTTACCCGTATAGTCAATCTTAGTGGATAAAATGGTGCACATACGCTTGATTGTCTGCCTTTATCTGTGAAGCATACCACCTCTGGCACTAAACAAACGGTGCCCTGGTAAGGGAGTTAACTGCTTTATGAGTATGTATGTCTTTTAATAACAGTTTACATTATACTGTACTGGCTGACAGTATGATACAAATCTTCTGGCCCGTTATTCTGCCAAAACGTGCACACAGCTAGCACGGCCATATAACTAATAATAGGTCCTCTGGCTTCCAGCTAATCATTTCACCACCCCGCTCAATGCAATAATCCTGTTCAAAGTCCACTGCATCTCTAGCAACTCCATTGACGGCAGTGGGTGGTTGTCACGGTCGTTCGTTTCGAGTATAATTGGTCCATGGGGGATCTGGAAGTTATACAAGCCTGAATCCAGCAGTCTCAAGCCGTTGGGCCCAACTCGAATTTGGCCATCGACGACAGGCTCATCCTTCAGGGTAACCGATCCCTTGGGAACATGTGAGTGTAGCCAGTAAAACTCAAGCGCAAGGCGCCTGCGGTCAGGAGATAGATAGATGGGCTGTAAGCCGAACCTAGCCCCTTTCCAAAGATTCTCTACGTGAGGGCATAGCATGATAACGGTCGCACAAGTGTGCGTATTGTCGGTGCCTGAGATTATGCTTTTCCATCGTGCCACTGTTTCCGTGTTCCAAAGTAGCTTTGCAGGTTCCCAGATCTTTGCCTGGTTATTCAACCCCGGCCCCGTTTGCCATGGGCTAAGGGCGTCCACATATAGAGTCACCATCTGAGGGTTTCTTGGGGAACGCGTTATCGCACATACTTCGGCTCCTTTTCTGCACTAGATATCTTCAGCCCGAAAGCTTCATCAAGGGCGCGGAACGCCTACCTTTTCCCTACCCAGATATGGCTCCTCCACAGTCGCTGGCCCCTCACTAGAGACTACAGAGCTTCCCTTTTCCGGTTCTCTCTTTGCATCTTGATTATTACTTTTCGCCCGTCCAACGTCATTTAAAATCAGTCAATACGCAAGACCTAGACGCAAATCAGTGAACTTACACGTATTCAAAGCCATTTCGGCATCGGTGGAACGTAACCACGCCTCCGTAGAAGATTTGGCAGGATTGTCGTTTAAGTCGTCCAGCGTTCCGCGAAGTTTCGAGATATCAGCGAACCAAACACAGGCCCACGTTGCGAGATTGATATCAGTAACGCCGCTCAGGTCACTGATCTCGTGGATTAGGGCTGCGCGGTCTGGATCGTCTAGCTCTTTCGCTGCATTTCGGTCGGCCATGCTTGCGCTGATTATTGGCCAAGAAAAAACTAAGCACAAATACCATAGTCTTAGGTGACGGTGCCGCTGGATGGGGAGAAATGCAGGGCAGGCAAGCAACTACAGGGCGAGAAGGGGCCACCCACCCCCAGCAACCTCTCTGCCTCTGTGTGGGCTCCGGTCGTTGCGCTTTCCTTTCCGAAGCCTCACCATCCTTGACATTTTGTGTATTTTGCATTATTTGGCTTGCATGGTTCCAAGCAAGTTAGGGGTAATATCTAGTTAGGGTTGGGGGCTGTGCGAGCTCGCCATGATCGACCGGTATATTACCCTTTGTGGTGATTTCAGGCGCTCTCGGCGACCTGCATACGAGGGCCCTTCTCACTGGCCAGCGCTGTCTCCCTACACTTGTATATACGATATCAAACGTAGTCAAGAGGCAGAGCGAGGACACATATTATTAGAATGATCGCCTTGCACTGCCTTCAGCTTTCCACTTCCGGTGCTTCCAGCCGCTATAGCATATTAATATCAGACTAACGCGGCAGACATAGGTATAAATCCAGCGTATCTTCCCAGACCAGTGCTCTCATCCTTCAACTCTCCCAAGAACCCCACAGTTATAGCACCTAATTTCAGAATGATTTCCCTCCATGCTCTGTTCCCCACCGTTGCACTTGGCTTCTTCGCCATAACAGCCGAAGCAAAGATCCAGTGGACGCCGTCATGCGCAACCGAATTCACCAGTTTGACCACGGTCCCTATCGAATGCGCAACCCTGGACGTTCCCTTCGACTACACCGCAAATGACCCCAATGATACCCTCACGCTGAACCTCCTGCGAGCTCCTGCACCTCTAAAGTCAAAGGGGAGTATCCTGACCAACCCCGGCGGGCCTGGCCTCCCTGGACGCAATAACCTCGCCCAGCTTGCCTCCATCCTCATACCGTATGTGAAACTCCCTTCTCGCAACAAGGTATCCTACTATACTATTTTATACTGATCAGTACTTCTTCCGTTAGTTTAACCGGGGGCCCATATGACATCGTCTCATGGGATGTCCGCGGCACCGTCGACACCATCCCGTTCAAGTGCAGCGACGACCCTGCTGAACAGTTCGCCACATACAAAGCCCAAGTATCAGGAAACAGCTCCGAGTCGGCTCTAGGGACTCTCTGGGCGCGCGGGACAATCGACGCTGAGAACTGTCATGCAGACTCGTATGCCAATGTTGTTGGCAGTGTCATGACCACAGCATTTACTGCGAGAGATATGCTTCAGATCGTGGATGCTTTGGGGGAAGATGGGTTGTTGAGATACTGGGGTGAGTTCTTTTCCCAGCTAATTGACGGCCTGGTGTGTAAAGTAGATACTGACAACCTTGGGCTATCTTTTAGGGTTTTCGTACGGCACTGTCCTTGGGGCAACGGTGACTTCGATGTTCCCCGAGAGGATGGATAAAGTTGTTTTAGATGGCGTACAGAATCCTCACGAATACTATCATTCGCCTGTGTACGTATAAGACCAGACCCGCACCGCACCAACTTTTAAATACGTTACTTAGCCTGCTAACCTTCCCATACTGCCAAAAGAAACCTCGATGAATGGTCCCAATCCGACGCAGCCTTCTCAGACATATTCAAGCAGTGCATCAACGCCGGCCCCAAACTGTGCCCACTCGCAGCCCACAACAAAACCGCCTCAGCCCTCGAATCATCCGCATGGTCTCTCCTCGAAAAAGTCAAAACAGAACCCATCCCCATCGGGCCCATCCTCCTCGACTACACAGGCCTAAAGGGCCTATTCCTCCAGTCTCTATACTCCATCCAGCTCTGGCCGATCCTCACATCCCTGCTGGATACTCTCGTCTTTGGTATGGAAGATCCATCGGATCCTTCTCTCCTTGTGCAAACCTTGCAGTCTGGCGTCGAGTTCCTAAGCACAGACCCAGCTTCTCGCGACTCAACAATTGCAACGTACTCATCCCTAACAGGCATCTACTGCGGCGATAACCAAGCCCAAGTCCGTCCCACCTCATCGCTGGACGATTTCCTGCCTTTCGTCTGGAACCTCTATAACAGGAGCCGTGTTGCTGGGGACGGCGCTGTCGGTTCGCATATGCGCTGTGCGCAATGGAAGATTAAGCCTAAGGAGGTATATAAGGGTTCCTTTGGGGCAAGCACTAGAGTGCCTGTCCTGTTTGTGGGGAATACGCTTGATGGACATACGCCGCTCGCGTCTGCTTATAATGTGAGTTCGGGGTATGAGGGGAGCGTGGTGCTGGAGGTTGGTGGGAATGGACACTGCTCAACTTCTGTGCCGTCCAGGTGTGCGCTGGAGAGGATCTCAGCGTATTGGGTTAATGGTACTGTGCCGGAGCCGAAGACAGTTTGTAAGGGGGATGCGAAACCGTTTACGGGGGCTTGGTGGCCGGATGTTTTTAAGGAGGCCGGGGTTGATAAGGCGTTGTTATTTGAATGAGTTAGTGATTGTAGTGGGTGCGGATCCATTTGCTATTTGTATTAGTGTAGTGCGTTATAGGGAATATCGAGTATGAATATATAACTTCGCGGTGCGTCAGGCCATGTATTATATGCGAACCTGGAATTAATTCCAATAGGTCGCTTATGCCATTTCCTTCCATCCTTCCAAATGATATCCACTTCCTAGGCACACTCCCATCGATAAATTCCTGACAGTTAGCTCGTCAATTTTCGCGCGCCCCCGTCAGTCCGACATTATTATCCCACTCCTGTCGAAGCAGGCGCAAAAAGACTTCCTTGGCTAGCTCTTTTGACGTGCCCTCCTGGTAGCTCGAGTAGTCGCCAATGTCTTTATCGAGCTTCCACTGCAAGAACTCATGAAGCTTTGGACCCCAATCTTCTTCCGGTAGTTCGTGCTTGACTGCGTTCCACACAAAGACCCTGAACAGTCTCCAGAAACTGCCCGTGTCTTCACCGGGGATACGGAAGTCATGGACGTCAGTCGATCTCAGCTCCGGGTTGTGGAACACCATTTCCAGATAGTCGAGCGCGTCTGGGACGTCAGTTATCGATTTCAAAATCTTACTTCGTAGGCGAGTCAATAGCTGCTCTTGGGCTTCACCAGATGTGCAACTGATCAGATATGCCAGCCGAGACCCTGGAGAATCGAAGTGATCACTATTCTCGCGGAACTTCATCTCCATCAGGCACCTCCAATTAGCAAATTTGATGTCAACTCCATCAATTAACGCCGGCGGTTCGGGTAGCCAACAGCTGTATTCTTCGTACTCCGATAGCGTTCCTTCTGTCGTATCGGCATTCTCGTCATACATCCTGTCGCGCTCTCTTAATTTCTTTTCCAAGCCTTCAATATGGTGTTTCTGGTTTGCTACCTCGATATTCAATTCGGTGATGCGTGCCGAGTCCTTTCCGGCCCGTGTTGCGTCGGCCAGCCGCTTCTCATTCCTCCATGTCTCGACTCTGTTTTTGTATTTCTCCCATCCTTCATTAGTGTTCTCGGCTAGCGCAAGTTTATGAGTCAACGTCGCTAGTTTCTCATTCAGCTCGGCGACCTGTTTTTCGTATATCTCCTTGAAGTATGCCTCGTCCGTCTGGGGAGCCGCCTGGATCGTGTATTCGGACAACTTGGTCTCCATAGCTTGAATGGCATCCACATATGAGGTCTGCTGCTCGTAAATGTAACTGAACAGATAATCCGGTTCTCGTTCCGCGAGTTTGTACCAATCGTTGATGTCGATCGTGAATTTTTGCTCACCGTCTCTTGCTTTTATCACATGAGTTCCGCTTCCTTGGGACCTCATTGTTCGGTCTCGTTTCAAGGGGGACGCTTGACTTCATACGGTCAGCAAGTCGCTTGAAGCAAGACCAACAGCTGGCGAAATCATTGAGACAAACCTATTATAGCCGCCGGTGCAGCCAGTAACGATTGAAAATTATCAGCTTCGAGTGGTATCAATATAATGGACGTGAGTATTGGACATAACTTGTAGAAGGAACTTTGGAAAGTGAGATGGTGAGTCTTTGGGCAGGCGGATTTCACCTCAGCCACTTCCTCCCAAACAACAGCACCTACGTTAGCCCGACACGTTGCAGACTTCCTGGGTCAAGCCATTGGATACTGCTTCGTTCCAGCTATTGAAAACATTTTCATTATCATTCATATCTGTCAGGTTGTTTATTTGTGCTGTCGGCTCAGACGCGGAGTAAGTGACCGAATGCTATCGTGCGTTATATATTTATCGACACTAATCAAGTTTCATCTCAAAAACATGCCCTAGCAAGCTCCAGTCTAGGAGAAATGCGAAAGACTCAAACGAAGACCCCCTACAGTGAGCACCATCGGGTTTTCTTATCAGACGGAAGGTGCCTATCAGGCTGTCACCAGCAGTCCTCTTATCTCGGCATTGTAAACTTTTTCGCTCGGTCCCACCCGGAAGCCCGTTTCAAAGCCCACCGATTGGCTCCCGTCCCTGACAAGCTTGACTCGCTTGACTATCGCGCGCCTCAAGTCCCAAAAAAGCCCACGCGATCAACCGTTTCTTGGTCGTGCCGATATCCATAGGACCATAATCGAAGATGTCGCCTCCATCTTTCCCGAGGATGGCCGCAACCCATCGCGAATGCTGGCCCGCTGGACCTCCAAGTGGGCCTAATGATACATAAAAATAACTGATTGTGCGCTTCTCTGCAGATTTTATCCTTCCAGGTCCACATACATATTGAAAGCCTGCCCCCATCAGAGAACAGTGAAAAATGTGAATGAACCACAATCCAGTCAGAGGGGCTTGTACCCTCATTCTCAGTCTCGTTACTCCCTTTCATGTTTGCATTCGAATAGAGCGGCGTATCTCAGCCGAACGGCAGACTTGTTCCCACCATGGCCGGAGCTCTCGATTTCGACCTGGAGAAGAACCCTCCGGTGGTCCAGGCGGTCGCTGATAACAGCAGCGATGGTGCCGTTCCCGGCGAGAGTTTCACGTATGGCGATTCTCTATACGCAAAAATACAGCGCTTAGCCGGAAAGCTCAAGATTGAGCAGCGCGGCATTGAACGTGTACCCGCTGCAGAACAGACAGATACATCCTACACCAACGTAGGCAGCATGTGGCTGGCAGCCAACATGGTCGTCAGTTCCTTCGCTATCGGTGCCCTTGCCCTCCCTGTCTATAACCTCGGGTTCGTGGACGCCATTTTGACGGTCTTGTTTTTCAATCTTCTCGGCATCATGACCGTCTGCTGGTTTTCCTGCTTCGGTCCGTTCGGCCTGCGTCAAATGGTATTCTCCAGATTCTGGTTTGGCCCGTATGTGATAAAATTCAGTAAGTCGTCCAGTTCGGCCATACTTCAGAACTGTGAGAACTCATTTAATACACTCGTGCAGTTGCAATCCTGAACGTCCTCGCATGCATGGGTTGGTCCGCCGCAAATACAATCGTAGGCGCTCAAATGCTCCACGCAGTGAACGAAGATGTACCAGGGTTCGCGGCTATCCTGATTATCGCCTTCTGTACACTCCTCGTTACATTCGCTGGATATAGAGTGGTTCATCTATACGAGTATTGGAGCTGGATCCCCACTTTTATTGTCTTCCTTATCATCCTCGGCATGTTTGCGCACTCTGGCGACTTCCAAAATATCCCCATGAAAGTCGGTTCATCTGAAATGGGCAGTGTCCTCTCGTTCGGATCGGCTGTGTATGGCTACGCTACTGGCTGGACCCCGTTTGCCGCCGATTACACCGTTTATCAACCCATGGGTCGCAGCCGGAAGAAGATTTTCTTCTCGGCCTGGCTCGGTCTCATCGTCCCACTTCTCTTTATTGAAATGCTCGGTGTGGCATTGATGAGCGCAACCACAATCAACGGTGGCAACAATAAATACCAGACAGGATATGATGCTTCTGGAAATGGAGGTGTCATCGGTGCCGTCCTCGACCCGCTCGGTGGTTTCGGCAAGTTCTGCCTCGTCATTCTCGCCCTCTCAATCGTCGCAAACAACTGCCCAAACATTTACTCTGTAGGGCTGACATTTCAGGTTCTCAGCCGCTATGCTCAGCGCGTGCCTCGCTTCATCTGGACATTCCTCGGCACTTGTGTATCCGTGGCGATAGCAATTCCCGGATACTCGGAATTTGAAGCAGTGTTGGAAAACTTCATGAACTTCATTGCGTACTGGCTGGCCATCTACTCGGGGATTTCCCTCGTAGACCACTTTGTCTTCAAGCGCGGGTTCTCGGGTTATGTCATTGATAATTATGACAAGCCCGAGAAGCTTCCTCCAGGTATCGCCCCTGCTATTGCCTTTGGGTTCGGTGTTGCTGGTATGGTCACTGGGATGAGCCAACAGTGGTATGTTGGTCCTATTTCAAAGTACGCTGCCGGCGGCGATGTGGGATTCGAGCTGGCATTTGCATTTTCAGCGTTTTCATATCTTTGGTTGAGACCCATTGAGATGAAGATATTTGGGAGGTAGACCTTTTTCAATTAGCTCTTTAATAAATAAATAGACAAATTGCATTGCGCCGCATAAGACCTGCGAACGTTTTCCTTCACCGATTCCCTACTTTAAAGATACTAAGGTTTGGACGCAACCTGGCAACCTTTTGCTTCTAGTCAATGAGTAAATCCGGCGAAGTAGAGTTCTTACTTGCAAGGGCAGTAAACGTACGTACCTGCGTCGTCAAATCTTGAGGTCGAGCCAGGTGGGTTGCTCCTTCCATGTCTAGCGGAATGGCAACGCCAGGTTAATCGAGAAGGAGCGATCGGTAGGAACTAAAGTCGCAATTTCCTTGTTCAAAACCCCGCACTTGCCTTCCCTGGCCTGTTTTTCCAGTGTTGTAGTGCACCTTCCCCAGTCTATACGGTCACGTGACAATATTTCCGCACCGCCACATACGCCACACCAAATTCCCGGCGAACAAATCCACAACGGAGATTCAGCTTTCAGAAATCCAGAATCTTCAAACACAACACCAGCATCACCAGAAACAGCCACAATGTCCCGACCAGCAAAGTACGTGTTCACTCACTACGGCGGCCCCGGAATTTTTGACCCAGCCGCCATTTTTACTCGAGTTTAGAAATGCTAATTAGACTTACGAAAACAGGGCCGACTGGGCCGACGACGAAGAATTCGACGACCCCTCCGCCCTCCCCGCCCAACAAGTCACGACCAACAAGGACGGCACAAAAACCGTCATCTCATACCGCTTCAACGACGAGGGCAAGAAAGTAAAAGTCACGCGCCGCATCAAGACGACTGTTGTCCGCGAACACGTGAACCCGCAGGTTGCGGAGCGCAAAACATGGGCTAAGTTCGGGCTGGAAAAGGGCCATGCCGCTGGTCCTTCCTTCGACACGACCTCCGTCGGCGAGAATATTGTTTTCCGGCCCTCTATTAACTGGAAGGCGCAGGCCGCTGAGGCTGAGAAGAATGGTGGCGAGAAGGGCAGTATCAAGGACCAGCTGAAGGACAAGAAGGTCAAGTGTCGGATTTGTTCCGGAGAGCACTTTACGGCCAGGTGTCCGTTCAAGGATACGATGGCGCCCGTCGACGAGACTGGGGCTGGTGCTGGAGCGGAGGGCGCCGATGCGGACGAAGGTCCTGGTGGTTTGGGTGTTGGCGGTGGCAGCTACGTGCCTCCTCATCTCCGGAAGGGTGCTGCGAGCGGTGGAGAAAGAATGGGTGGCAAGTACGAGAAGGATGATTTGGCGACCCTCAGAGTTACAAACGTTTGTCTACCCGTTCTTGTTTGGTTGGGGAATTTGGGAAGGGGGGGCGCCGTTTTTTCTTTGCCCCTCTTTCCCTTTCCTTCAATCCTTTTTCGCTTTTTTTTTTTTTTTTAGTTTTTGGCTTGTGACAGCACGGCTAACGGTGAGCAGGTTTCCGAGCTTGCGGAGGAACAAGAACTCCGGGATTTGTTCGAGCGCTTCGGTCGTGTCACCAGAGTTTTCCTGGCCAGGGACAGAGAAACCCAGAGAGCAAAGGGATTCGCATTCATCAGCTTCGCGGATCGGAGCGACGCCGCACGTGCCTGCGACAAGATGGACGGATGTACGTACCCTTTGCTTTTGTTATTCACGAGCGACTCTTGTGTGTCAAGACAACGTTCAGTACTAACCTGTTATTTTCCTGCTGCAGTTGGTTATCGCCACCTCATTCTACGCGTCGAGTTTGCAAAGAGGACTACTTAGATTCTTTTCTTCGGTATATCATCTTTGGGGTTTATTTCTTTGCTTCGGTCAATCGAGATTTAAGACGCTATCTTAAGGGGGCGTGGATCTGGTCTGTCTAGGATGTTTGAGCTTTACGCTTTACGGCTGAAATGGAGATACCTAACTCTTGCCTCACGAGTTCCTTTTTCTTACAATAAAAGCGTCATGATCCGTTCGGTAATGAAGTAATCGATACACAAGGCGTTCCATTTGCCCTGGGGAGATCAGCGTATTGTCACAGTTGCAACCTGGTCCGGTCATATCAAATGTGTCCTCGAAACAGGGAATATACAAGCGGCCATAACTAGTAGGGTTTGAGTATTTGTAGAGGAGACTCAGGAATACTCGTCCATGCCGGAGGAAATATCCCAGTTACTCTTGTGTCCTTTCCCCCCCTGCTCTGCCACCAATTGTCCGGGGCAGCCACGTTCTATGTTTCTTGTAGCAGTTGTATATACGACCCAGTGTCGTCATAAATAATAACTGTATTCTACACGAAACGATACGTAAGAACCAATAGTCTCGGGCAGATCTGCTCTTGCTCCATGACGGTCGACAGATAGATATCGCATGTGGCTGGGACAGAGTGGTCATCTGCACAGGCAGCTACGTGCCCCAAGATAGGTTGACGCAGCTGCTACCAAGTGTCAAGGCTCCAATCCCTCTCTGAGGAGAAAATAGAAATAACTCCCAACATTAGTCGTGTACTAGTCCTGATTCAAACTACTCGCAGCTGCATCTGCACATTGGTTGCCTGAGAAATGGACACGCTCGGAACTTGGAAACAGTCCTTGCAGAAGGCAGACGGGCAGCCTTGCTTTTTGGGAGGGCGATGCTTTTCGAGGCTGGCTACGCTTGGTATCTAAGACTCTGAATAGCCAGTGGTTCTCCTCGGTCATTTAACTCAGCACGCTTGAGGCCTTGAGGTGGCCCAGTAATCAACCCACGTCATCTGCTTCATGTCTTCCAGGACTGGAAGCTCGCCGGCCCAGATGGTATGTAAATATTGGTTTCCAGTTAGCGTCTGGGCCACAAAAACGGTCCTATCCACTGGTAATCAGAGCAGTCGCATTATGTAGTATCGTAGTCACATTTGGTGGGTGTCACACGAAGCAGCCATCTTTGCCGTGAATGGCTATCAGACTGCCCCCGTGGCTCTCTCTCCCATCTTCCCCGAGATTTTCTGACAAGTGACGGCCAGTATTACGGGGCGCCTGCTCCTTATGGGGCCTGGGAAGCTGTCGGCACCTAATCGCTCCGGTTACATTGCATATACTCGCCATATTGGTCTGTAAAGCAGCGGACGACGAGAAGAATATCAGCAGAACTATTATGTCATGGACGGCAAATGTCTCCTTCCGGGATATGAAACGCAGGCTTAGGAAGGGTCGGCATTTGAGTGGGTTGCGCGTCGACTCGTTATGTTTCTCTCTTGTGCGACTCAGTCTGTCATTCCAACTGGCACGGCCTGATGGGCCGGCGAACAAGGTTTGGCACCTCGTGACAGACCAAAGTATCAGACGGGACGTAGTGGGAAGCCTTGCAGCTTTGACGAGTCTGAGAGTAGTCGATGTCAGTGGCAGTACGCATCGCAACGAGATGGTGCCCTGCTTAATGTCCATTCCCAGGTTTAAACCCGGAACCTTGTCCCGACAGACTGGTGGCCGAATTCTCCCTTCTATGGCACCACGTCGTTTCGTCTCCAGCAGTATTATGACGCTCGTTGAAGACTCGTGGAATTGACTTGAATCCAGGCCGACGGTAGTCAATTTCGCGATGAGCTGGGGGGAGGAGGGCGCGCCGACGACCCGTAATTGAGGATCTGGGTAGGGGCAAATCTTAACGCCCACCTCTTATGAATGCCACGATCCTTCCAGATTCGCGGGAGGCCCCGAAGGTCGGTCATCGGCCTGACGATGGATACCTAGGTGTAAAAAGCAGCCCAGAGTAATCTGACTGGTAGCAATTGACAGCTTCTCGAGTAGTGCAGCTAGCCTAAACTAGGAGCAGAGCGTCGGCAGGTGTTTGGCATGGCCACGAGGAAGGAACAAATCCCAGCTACTCATGCGGCATCCACGATAACTGCGCAGGACACTATGCACATGGACCGATTATGGGTCCATGCGAGCTCGCGGCGTTGGGAATAGCTTTGGAATACAGGAGAGGTGCTGGACTGAAGGATCTCAGATCCAACATGTTGAGCAGTCAGGCATGTACCGGAGATGAGCTAATTCACACCAGTTTATTTGGTCTCTGAAATTGGGCTCGCATGGCATATTAGGTCCACACCGCGGTAGAACCTTTTCGACGTTAGCATATGGGGTTGTAACGGCTCAAACCTCCGGTCTCCACCTGGTATAGGAGCCCGCACGGACAGTTGACTCCCTTGGATATGTTTACTGCCGCCTTCGCGTTGGATCTCCCTCTTAAGTCCCCGTATAAGCCTATATCTCGCAATTAATTGAGCGACCAAATTCGCAACGTGCCCAAAGAGACCCAAATTCGAAATACAAAACACGCTTTTGTGACGCACAATCCGCCGTAAAACTTTAGTTTGGGACCGTATGTGCCGGCTTCTTGAAGATCGCAATTCGCAATGGAGCAGTCAAGTCCCAAAATTGGAACGTTCCCAGTTTATCAAAAAAACACGGAGAGTTCAAGGGATCCTGGAACCACTGGTCGAATGTTCTGGACTCGGGCGAGCTCGAGCTCGTGGACCAACGTGAATCCGGGAAAACCCAACTGATACTCGCCCGGGCGCTCCAAGACGATCATAACGGCAAACTGCAGCCCAGATCTGCTATAGGCCTTCGGTTTTTAGCTTCTTTCCAGCTTATAATGGCCATGCTATACTGCGGATCGAGAAGCACACTAGAGAAATGGCCTCGGCTCAGATTGGCCCCAACGCCCGGAACTCTAAGGAGAACCTAAAACATAATTCTTACCTGTAGCTTTTACTAGGGCCAGCAAATAGCATTTGAGACATCCTCGAGGCGAGATGTTGATCGAAGAGGCTCGGGTCCGAACGACAGCTCCAAATCCCAAAAGGTGGTAAGGCCCTGAGAAAGGGCGGAGCGGCAATAAAATAACTGAAACACCATAAACCTTGTGTAAAAATAGCGGATGCACACCTGGCATTAAAGCAGAAACCGGTTACAGCAAATCCCCACGACCAGGGCCAATGATTTGTCGAGCCGGCAGAAATTGGATAGATCTGTCCGAGGTTCCAAGAAGAGGGGCAGAGCGCCCGCTGAATAGCACACAGATGAATAGAGTTGAAGCAGGTACTAATTCGACGTCTTTCGTGAGTACTACAGTGGTAACTCTGTTCCTGAGGTGGAAGTGCAGCGGTGGTTGACTAGGGCTGCACTTACCCTTTCTGGTGCAACCATGGCACGTGCCCTGTGCGCCACTTTGGGACTAGCGCTGTGTATCGGCCTGGGGCATCCCCATCGTTTCTTGCGAGAAGCTCCAAGCCTCAACTCCAAACGTGCACGTCGTTTGCTCCCTCGCTCTGCTCTCTTTTCTCTGTTCCTCGTCCGTATCCAATCTTCTCTGGTTCGTATGGATCTTGGTACGCCGCTACCCGGATGCCGCAGATTAATCGCTCGCCCGAGAGGCAGAATGCAACCTCTGCCCCTCCCCACCACACCCCCCTTGTTCAAGGTTACGAATGGATTCGCGCTGCAGCCCGTGGATTCCTCCTGCACGACATCACCCTCCACTAGGAATCGCACCTGCTGCCCAGGTTCCCACTCTCGCATTTCGGAACGGACTGGACGCTGATCCATCTGCCAATTATGACGTTCGGCTCTTTTTTGCCCAGTTCTGCGTCCATCACGTCTGGGCCAACTAGCTTCCTGCATGTTTGGGTGATCCTCTCAGCCACACCACTGCCATCCACCGCAGCAGAAAAAAAGAAAAGAAAAGAAAAGAATCAGAGAGAGCGAAAGAAGGCAAATTAAGACTGAGATTTAGGTTGGTAATTCACTCTACCGGAAGAAGACGAAAACAAGAAGCTCCGCCACTAGTCCTCTCGCGGGCGGCATGGGCTTGC
The DNA here is from genome assembly GCF_001890705.1 of Aspergillus sydowii CBS 593.65. Classification (NCBI taxonomy): domain Eukaryota; kingdom Fungi; phylum Ascomycota; class Eurotiomycetes; order Eurotiales; family Aspergillaceae; genus Aspergillus; species Aspergillus sydowii. The sequence continues at coordinate 723,037 of NW_024467863.1, read as the reverse complement.
TTTGTCCTGTCACTGCCAGTAGAGCGAGCCAATTATTCTGGAAGTTCTTCTGGGAACACCGGTCTCCATGCCCACGGAAGACATATCCCCCACATCCGGTGCGTCTACTGGATGGCGTTGGTGTGACTATTCGGAAAATGACCATTGTTCTCGAGCCATCTGAAATTCGGTCAGAGATACCCAGTCTGGTCTGTCGTCCAAAATAGCAATGCTCCGCTCTGCCAGCAGTGCTTTGAGCAAGATGCATTACTTCTGACAGTACCTCTTCTCCTGGGACAGTGACGGGGCAAAAGAACACCCGATGGAGCAGAAAAGAACCGATCGATTCATCTGCAGATCAAAGTCATCGGCCGCCTGATCTTTCATTCATGCAGGAATATCCGCGCCTCGTGCCTTAATCACCCGAAATTCAGTAGACACTGGACAGAGACGAGGGCGGCAGAGGGGAGGGAAAAAAAGAAAAGGCCTGACCAAAAACAAAAAAGAAGAAAAGAAAAGAAAAGAAAAGAAAAGAAAAGAAAAGAAAAGGGAAAAGGAAAAGGCTGTTTGAGACAGATCCTCAAGGCACAGGAACCTTGCTCAGCCTGTCTAGAACCACAAATCTCATTAGACCCCCTGTCCAGTGCTCGACAAAGACCGTTCGCCGACGGACAAGCAACCCATTGGCTGTCCGCGATTGCCCAAGCTCAGACGCGCCCACTCCCAGCGCTCACAGCCTCTGTCAGGCGACTGGGGTCTGCACGGGATTGCTGGGGTGACGATCGCCGCCACTAATCTCTTCTAGCAACATCTTAATTTGTCTCTGATGCACTCTGCCGTTTGCCGCTGCTCACGCTAGCACAGCTGACTTGACCGATGATGTTCTATACAGCGCGACCCGCTCAGCCTAGCACCTCCCACTATGTCAACAATTATAAAGTTCATTCCATTTAGGACCATTCAAATGTCTGCGCCCCTACGTTGGGTCATAGGATGTAACATGGACTTGGGCCAATGCTGTGCATCTGCAGCATTTCTGACAGGGTCCAAAACGTTTAAGCATCATTTTACTTGATGCAACAAACATTTTCCCGCTCCCTGAGTATCTGTCTCTGGCGTCCCTCAGAGTCTCTCAGAGCGAAGCGAACCAGAGCCGGGTTTGGTCAGAGGGATTAGGAAGTTAAGGAAATCAGGAAGAGAAGCACGTATCCGACGGGTAGATGATTCAAGCCCATTCATTATGCACTCCGTAGTGTCGGAAGGAAACTGAGAGGTCTCCGATGAGGATAAAAAAAGACCTCAGATAACACGGATCTGTCCTTACCTTCCCGATAGTCCCAACGGCCCTGACATGGTCCGAACTCGGCAGCAAACTCGCGTTGGCGAGCGTGGTATTCGCCCGTCAAGCTTAATTTGGTAAATCGAAACCCAGGACTCTGCAGAGCACATCCTTTGCCGCATACTCACCAGGGTTGTTCATTGGGCAGTGCTAAGGGGCCAGGCAAAGACGGAGCAATGGGCATGCTGTGGGTTGGAGAAGGAAATGACATGATTCCATCAAGTATCTGGAAAACGAATATCAAGGCCTCTGCTCCCTCGTCCTTCACCACTGCGGATTCCCTCCCCTGTGGCCATTTCTACCCTCCAGCCAAATCCTCCTTCCCATCTCTACCCAGGACTGTGCTGCCAGATGGTCTGAGGACATCTCCCCTGCCTCTTCCATTGACTACCTGACGAACGATTAGCCAGTAGTCACTTTCTTGGTCAGCATCCGCGCTGGTAGTGTGGAATTCTTAATCTGCAACAGTCGATTCAGGATACTACTCATTATCACTCTGTTGGTTCCTCACTCACCTGTACGTCACCCTTTTTTTTTTTTTCTCGCTTCTCCTGCTTGTTCGTACTTGAATGCCCTCTGTTACTTGCCTTCGTTTTTGAGTATTATTTTATGCCCCATCGGACCCCCGCTGTTTCTAGGCCCGTTCAGTGTCCTTGAAGAGAAGGCAGCTCTGTGGCCTCTACCTATCAAAAGGTGAAAGGTAGAGGGCGCCGTTTCTTCGTCTCAGGCTGCAATTGAAGCTGTTAGATTTCATCTGTCAGCACGAAGTGCAGTAACTCTGAGAGCCGCAATGGGGTCGCTGAGCCTGTCATATTTTCTCTTCACGTCCCATCTTATCTGCACCCACTACAACTGCTTATTTCTTTATCAATTCTTGCACATCCTTGTCATTCATTCAACTCTAATATGTCCAAGGTGTGTCTATCTGTGGCAATTCGCCCCTTCTTGAATACTCTGCAGCGTACCTTGTCCTCAAGCTACCACCGAGCCCACCGTCTATCACCCTTCGCACCCGCGCGTCAAACCCGCAGCTCTTTGTCCCCGGTGTCTATCATCCAAGCAAAAATACGCCGTCGAATCTTGATCATACGGGGCTGAGGTCCGAGGCGCAATTAATCGCTGAATTCTTCTTTGGTGCACTCCTTTGGTGCACTCTTATACTCGGTGTCGTCAGAAACCCAGCCGTGTTGGTCGTCGTTTGCGGGTGCTTTCAGCCTCTCACTAAGCCTGTTTGCTAACGGCCCTCGATCTCGAATCATAATCAGTCTCCGGTCAAGGGTGGTATCTGCTGCGTGGCCCCAAATGAATCACTGTAAGAGACCCATCTTTCTGTTTCTCCTATCATTGCTTCTTTGTTAGATCCACAACCGTCCACCGAGGAGTTCTGGCCGTCATCTGTTGCTGTAATCCAAGCAACAGGACTGATGACCTGCGATCTACAACCCGAGTGACGTTGGTCTCTCTCAATCGTCCGGCATTCCCACAGCCTGCACTTTGGTTACACTATTTCTCGTTTTTGTCCCTCGTTCCAAATCTTCACCTCATTGTCTTGGCTAATATCGAGATTTCCCGCATGTATGTATGTTCTATCCTTGCCTGGCAAGGATGGGACCCTATTTCAGTTTCGGCCAGCGAAGGAGCGATAGCCTCGCACCTATTTTCTTTTTCTCGTTTTTGATTATTGATTTCGTGGTATTTGTTTTTCCTGTATTACTGTTTCTTATTTTCCTCTTTTTTATTTTTGCAGTTTTTGCCTTTCGCTTGTTTGCTCGACGTTATATTTTCCTTGGACTCGTTCTGATTGCCATTTCTTCAACGAGCAGCGCTCCTGCAGAGTCCATTCCAGCTGGATGGTCCCATCACCTCCGACGGTGATTACTCCAGCGCCCAGCGACAGTTCGCTGGACCGACTGGTTTTTCTATGGATGACGAGGACAGCCATCGTCGAAGTGGTGCTGTTGGCAGTCATCTTGCCCAGGCAGTCCCGATACCTGCCACCAACGGCTTGCGATACAACACGCAACAGTCTGCGATGCAGGATTTACCGTAAGTTGTCTTCTGATTTCGACTGCTCTCGGACTCCACCCAGCCGCCTGCCAGCTTGCAGCCACTAGTTACAGGCTTGTCTTCCTAATCTGAGTGCTCCGGCCCATCGTTTTGCACGTCTAGCCTCCATCTTCTCTTTGTATTCGGCTTGCTCTGCTGCTGCGCCGAGCACGTCCTTCTCCTGCCGTCAACCCCGTGCTTTTCGATCACATCCACTTCGGCCTCTCTGCTATTGGGACTCTCAACATACCCTTGCCATTATACATGCAGCTACCCTCTGATTCATTCACCCATGTTGCATAGTCGTAATGTGTCGAGACCCGCCAAAAGTTTGCCTTTGACTTCTGCTTCTTTCGTCAAGGCTCACCCAGGCTATATTTGCAAACGGATTTTCGGCGAAGCCATTTATCTGACCATGATGTTCTTTTTAGATATGAAACTTCACCCACGCTCCAGCTTATGAGCTCGTCCGATTCCTGTTCCGGTTTGTCCTTTCCATCCATCCCATTCTGGATGAGAATATTCAGCAGCCTTGTGCGATCTGTTGGCTAACATCATCCGAATTTATTTCTTGTTCGCTTTCCAGACTCCTTTCATCCAGCAACAGGGTCACTTTATACCCACGCTTCTGGTTTGGGGTACGACAGAATGCCAGAATTCAGATCCCACCGCATGCCCACACTGTAAGGCTATCTCCTGTTCCTGTGATGTGGTTTTACCTTACGGCAGTTAATAAAATATTCTGGGGCTCACTCTAGCCAACTGCCCGCGGGTATGTCGTCAACGGTCCAGTCGCCAGGTAACGCTTCTTTGTTAGGAAGAGGCGACAATTACGCTGGGGCATACAGCATCCCAAGGGGTCCATTTCCTTCATTGACAAGTCTCAGCGATATCACCAGAGCTCCACAGTATACAACTACACCCCGTGCACTCGACTGTGGTATGGATCGCAACCAAAACCTCATGTTTGCCCAACCAGGAGCGATGTATTTGGACCAGCGCGTGCCTCCGCCCACGGCTGATGCTCCCCCATTTAAGGAGACAAACACGCTGTTCTCCGTCTTTTCTGGAAACCAAATTGTCCGACCGGAAATCGGGGCGAAGATCCACAAAGGATTTTTCCAAGTTGATGAGAAGTGGACCTGCTATCGACGGAACTATTTCTCGATCTCGTGTTCCTTTTCCTTTCACCCATCAGCCCACGGACCTTTCTTCCTCAAGACCGATAGTCGAAACGAAAGAATTCATCAGTTCTCCATGTCAATATCAGCGATCGTGAATGAGCAACATGGCGAGGTCCGGGAACTTGTGCAACATACACCAAAGCGCGACAAGCAGTCAGAGAGACCGCCACAAAGAGTTGTACTACAACCCTCTCAAACAACAGCAATGGTACCAAGCCTCGGATCAACGTCATCAGTGGGTCAGCCTGGTTTTCCTTTGATGTCCCAGTCTACTGGAATGGGAATAGAGTATAATTCCTCGTACGGCGGTGCTCCGCAGCAGCACCAACCCCCAACACAGCACACATTCGAGCGAATCCAGTTCCAAAAAGCGACCGCAAACAACGGGAAGCGGCGCGCCCAGCAACAATACTACAACCTCGTTGTCGATCTCTACGCTGAAATTACTAACCCGCTTGGCAACAATGAATGGGTCAAAATCGCCCGGAAGCTGTCACATCCGATGGTTGTTCGAGGACGTTCACCTGGTCATTACAAAGATGGTCGGCGAGACAGCTCAACCAGCATGGGTCCGGATGGAGGTAGCGGCGGTGCTGGAGATGGTAACGGAGGGGCAGTCCTACCTCCAGGCCTGGGACAAGCTACACGATCCCATATTACTCTTTTGCCGTACGAGTCGACTCAACGTGGTGGTCATAGCTACGGTAGAGCTGACTACCATCAAATGACGGCGACGGATCACTCGCCCCTTAGCGCAAGTCCACACATTTCCTCTTCATCATCATCCGCCTTCGATATCGGCATTATGAGTGATTCTCTTGATCCAATGGACTCCATAAAAAGCACTTGCAGCATGGAGTCCTATCATGATCCAAGCTATGGGATGATGGACGTCCGAAAGGACACTCAGTATCGCGACCACCAGCCCCCACCTTTTGAATACGATCCGGTTCACAAGACAAGCGACAGCTCTGAGACCACTTTTTCCGAAGGGTATGATACGATTTCGTCTATCGTCTCCAACAACTCTGGTGATGGTCATTTTCTGAGGCACCACCATCCGCGAACGGCGTCACAAGGCTACCGTAATTCAAGCTCCGGCGGCTATGATACGATTTACTCCGTTCGATCTGGGAATGGGGGCGGTAGTGGGGGAAGCCCCTATTACCGGCATCACTCATCTCAAAGCCTTTGCACTTGATTGTCGTCCCGCGCTTCTACGCGTTTCTCACTCTTCTTTTTCTTCCCTTTCGCTGCTTGCGTTTAGCCCCTTACCTCTCCTTGCTGTATCTGTCTGTGACGCGGAACGAACGGGTGAAAACCGAAAGCAATATCCTAATTCATCTGTCCTATTCACACTCTCCTTTGTTTTCCGATGACTTCGTCACCGTTATTTTTAACGTTACACATAGACCTCGTATGGGCTTCTAAACGCTCATCCCCACAGTGAAACTACGATGCTTGGTAGTTTCGGCCGTTTCACTTTTCCTTTTCGAGTTTCTTTATTTTGCTCCTTTTGGGTCTCCCCATTCTGACACCACGGTGCTTGCTTCTTTCCGTTCTTCTTTCTTTTGTGATGCTAACGATCTAATTTCCCCCGGATGTGAAGGAAACTGCATGGAATTATTCGGCAACAACAAAACAACGTTACAGGTATACAATAGTGAGCATAGGAATGGACTTAGTTTCTCCATCATTTCTTCTTTTCGTTCGCATTATGCTTCCTACTTTGTGGTATGGAGGGTGCCAGGTTTGACAGGTCGGCGCACAAAGTGCAGATATGAAGCAATAAACATGGTTGATTTGGACAGGGCAGCAGTCGAGCCTGGTCTGTCGGTCTGCGGAATACCATTCCGTCGAACTCAAAATATCTCTTTAAATTAATGAGATAATGAGATGTGCTTTTTCAGTTGGCTTTCTCCAAGATTGCAAGTCGTTGCACCAGAAGATTAAGCAGGGAAGTATGGAATCAAGGCATAGAGTTAAAAGACACGAAGTCATTGATGCAAAGAAGGGCTCATTGATTCCGAGTTCAAAGGATCCCACTGGAATCGTCAAGTGATGCCCCTTTTTGCGGTTCCTTTGTCTCCCATCGTCTTTCTCCCGCTTCTCCTCTCCCTGGGCTTCCACTTTCCATTCCTTCTTTAGCTAGTTCCATCATCCCAGTATCCACAGCCGTTTAATTTTTATCCCTGTTCCTCATTTAATGCATTTCCTTCATTTGGTCTCTGCAAATTGCAAAATGGAAATTCAACAACGACGTCAAAGATGCGCCTAACGTGGCGGATCTGCATCCACCGCCAATCCGGCGCTGAAGGATCGACCGGCGTACATTAGATTGCCCGCTCATCAGAATCAGAAAATCCATTCCCATTTCCCAAGTCCAGAGTCCATCCTCTCGGCCTATGGGCGTTGTTCTTCTCTGCTGACAGACTCCGCTAGTTTTCTGGTTCGTTCCTCAATGGTTCCACCCACTGGTCTCTTCGGCACGTTCCGTCCTTCTCCCCAGTCCCCAATACCACGGTTTCCCTCCTTGAGTGACTGAGAGACAATGTGATGTATCACGCTGGGAGCTTGAATGGAGCACTTGTTGTCCAATGTAAGAGACGGTTTCGTCGTTACCGATGAACGCTTCTCCGGCGTCCACTTCCTGGTAAGGCGGCGACCCACCGCTCCTCTCGCCTTTGTCTCCAGACTCCCAGGGTCCAGGTACTTGCCCGAGAACGCCGACCATTTCCCGCGCACTAGAACCCCGTAGTTCTCCCTCTCTTGTTTCCTTCCGCCTCTCTTCCACTTGATTGACCAAAAGCCATCGGACGGAGTTTACGCTTTGTCCGCTCAGGACCGGAATTGATGTCCCTTCATCTCAGTTTCATGCGCGTGCGCAAATTAGTTGTCCCGTCTCCTATTCGTCAACTCGCGGATCTCCACAGTAATCGGTCAAGTATGCGTTCTTGGAGGGGGTCGCCTTTTTTGTGTTGGAGCAGTTCATCAACCGGAGTTACATATTCCTCACCCGAAACATCGGTCGCCAGTCCGCAGCTAGTGAGCGTTTAGACAGTAGTGGGGAAATCGAGATGCAAGCGTCCTACCTGAGTATGGCCCACTATGCGCGTCGTACAAGGGGGGAGATGTCAAGCACCCAAACGAATGAATCAGGCGTGCGATTTGCAGGACGCCGTCTGTCAAAGGAGATCTCTGGCCACTGGGCCAACAGGAGCCTGCGGATGCCGTTGGAAAAGATATCCCCCAGGAATTGTCAATCTGCCGTGTCACGGTCACATCCAAACTCCATCTGTCCCAGTACACCGAAACTTGCTTTCCACTCCATATCTTAAAAAGAATAAGGCACCAATTGTTTTCGTAATATTCCACATGCGATCCGCCACGCACCGTGCTCCTCTGTCTGACTCCTCGCAGTGCCCCACTCCTCCTCTCCCCTACCTCGCAGTCTTCACGCTCTCACCGGAGGCCGGGCGCGTGAGGGCTTGAGCCTCCGATACCCCGTCGTGGCGGCCAAAATAATCTAGTCCCAGAAAGAGTCATATTTTATTTTAGTATGTCAGATCGTCGATCCCGGTCTCGCGCTCGCCGTTCGGGCTTTCAGGATGGTGATCCTCAGCTGTCTGGTTTACGGAAGCCGATGAGCGAGACTGGAGGTCGATGCAAATGCATGGATGCCCTCTCTCGATACAGGCTGCCGACCTGCTGCAGTAAGGAGGGCAGTCTCTATCCGGTCTGGATGTCCTCTATCAGCCAGCCACAAAATCCTTTGTTCTTGAAACTACAGCCTGACGCCGTATTGTGTACACCTTCTTGGGGAAGCTTGAGACGAAAAAAGATACTCCGAGACCGGTTGTTATTCTTCACAAATATTCTGCAAGATTAAACTATCTTTCAGGCCATTCGTGTATCACCAACTTCTGTTTCACAAAACGGTTATTCCCGGACGCTGTGTTGCGTCAACAAACCTCCGATGAGCCAGGGACGGCGCGCGGCAGCCTCTCCGCTGGATCCGAACAAAAGACGACGATGAAGCCTTCGCCTTTTCTGGACCGAAGAAAGCTCTTTGCGTATCGATGATCTACCTATCCACCGGCGTATTCTTCCTCTCCGTACCCGGCGTAGACACCCTAGACTAGCGTCCAGATCCCCAATTATTCCTCTTTCTTCTTCTTCTTCTTCTTCTTCTTCTTCTTCTTCTTCTTCCCGCTCGGAATTTGCGGACCGCATCAGGGAAATGGCTGTGATGAAAGACGCGGCTTCCCATCTTCTCATCGCTCAGCGAACAAAGTCATACCTCCAATCGGGTATGGCTGCTCCTCGTAAGCACCCTAAAGACACCTCCAAAAAATGCGCCGCCTCCTTGTCCCCCCATCAGTCGTGACTCAATCAATACACGCCTTGTTCCTATTTGCAGCGCATCAGCAAGGCCCGGCCCTTCGTGATGGCCAAGCCCGAATTCAAGACCGAGCCCAGCCTCATCCATTCAATCCCTTTCCACTCTCGAAACCCGAACGGCCATCTTTCGATCAAGCTCCGCTTGCTCCGCCGCTGTCGGAACCATCCCCATTGCCTGTTCGACCTGCGACGATGTCCAGAGCCCGATCGACGCCCACGCCATAACACCAATTCCAAATAACGCTCGCGTCTTGGGAGACAGGGACTTGTAGGAGCTATATAGACAAAGAACAGAGATTAAATCAGTAATGAACGGTCAATGCGCTGCGCTGCGACTCGAGATTTGGAATGAGATCTCTCAAGTTCTCTCGGGTTCGGGAGCGGAGCTGGCTGGGGTTAAACAAACCTCCAAAGCGACATTTTGTTTCGCGAAAGGATGCTGTGTTGTCAATTTTTGCTCGTCTTTTATAATTTAGGGTAGATAGGTAGGTAGGGAAGGAGTCCGAATTGAGTTTGCCCCTGACGCAACTGTTTCTGTCGTCTACTTTGAATAGAAAGAAGCTGTTCAAGGTTGCGGATGTGACCCCGAACGGGTCGTGCCTTCCCTTTTTGTACTTTTGGCGTGGCGAGGAGTAGTGCCTATATATTCCGCCTTCCTGTTTGGTGCTGTATACACAAGAGTATATCCATGATGTACTACTAGACATCAGGCTCGACCCCAACATTGAGGTTTTGATACCGGCAGTTACGTTTTGAGCAATTTACTGAGGATAGATATACGGATTCAGGTTAAGTCACCCATAAGCTAATGCAATATGCACAACATAGTTAATCCAGCATACCAGCGTTAAGGCATAGCTTAAGTAGCGGAAGCGAAGATGGAAAGACCACCGAAAATATAAAAAATATAGAAAGATATGCAATCCATTGGGATATGTTTTATATAGTCGAACAATGGAAAATAGGTAGGTAAGTAGCATATAATTGCATAGAATACAACGCAAACAAGCAAAACAAATCAAAAACACGACAGAACAAGAGAATCATACATTGCAAAGCAAAAGGAAAATGAAAATGAAAATGAAAAAGGTATATCAATTATCCATAGAGTTCTGGCTTTCATTCATAGCGTGCGTGGCTACATCGTCGTAACATCAACGTCAACGTCAACATCAACATGTGCGTGTGCATGTGCATGTGCTCGCTCGCTCGCTTTGAGGATATGGCTTATCTTTCGGTTGCTTGCCTGGATATGCAAGATTAATGGAGAAGAGTTGAAAATGTACATTTAGAAACAACGCGGAGAAGGGCGATTTTATTTCTTCTTGTAGGCTTGGTCGATCTCCTTTTGGAATTTGCTGACGATCTTCTTGCGCTGGAGTTTTTGGGCGGCGGTCATGTAGCCCTGTTGTTTTGTCAGTTGATTTATTCAGGGAGAAGGGAATTAGCATATATCAAGCATATAACGTACGTTCTGGGGAGTCCACTCCTCGTCAGCGAGGACGACTCCGCTGATGATCTCAATTCCTTTGAGCCCGCTAGATCTACCGGCGGTCTGGAGCTGCTGAAGGACGATAGACTTCAGCTTCTCGTTGTGAACCAGGGTTTCGACAGTGTCGCCCTCAATGCCATTGTCGTGGGCAATCTTCTTCAATGCAGGCTCAACAGGAACGATGATGGCAATAGGCTTGTCCTGGTCTTCGGCGGCGAAGACGCAAATATTGCCGACAACGGGGGAAGAGCGGTAGACGGACTCGAGCTTCTCGAGCGCGATGTACTCGCCGTTGAGCGTCTTAACAAGGTTCTTTTTACGGTCGATGATCCGGAGGTGGCCGTTCTTGTCGAACTCGCCGATATCGCCCGTCATGAACCATCCACCCTCAGCGTAGGCCTTCTTGGTCTCCTCTTCGTTCTTGAAGTACTCTTTTGATACACTGCCTCCGCGAATCCAGATTTCACCCTGGGGAGGGTTGTTCTTGGCGTAGTATCCGGCATCCGGGAAGTCAACGAGCTTGACTTCAATACAAGCTGGTGGCTCACCGAGAGCGTCGGGGTTCCATGCGCCTGGGTCGTTCAGAGCACCCATGGCCGAGGTCTCCGTCAGACCATAACCGCTGATCATGGGAGCGATGGCCATGGACAAGAACTTCTGGGTCTCCTTGGAGACGGGGCCTCCACCGTTCATGACAATGCGCAGGCGGCCACCGGTTGCGTCCTTCAGCTTGCGGAAGATCACATTGTCAAGGAACCAGGCACCAATGCCTGAGCCGGGGAAGCCAGTAGACATCAGGAAGTTCTTGGCAGACATACCGCCCCAGAACAGACTCTTCACAATGGCGTTGTTCTTGTTCAAGTTGTTGAGGACACCCTTCTTCACCGACTCCCAGACCGCGGGGACACCGACGAGGATGGTGGGTTGGAATTCACGAATGTCGCCCTTGCAGTTCCGCATGGAAGTGTCGGAAAGCGTGCGCGGGTTTCCGTAGCCCATGGTACCACCCCAGAAGAGGCAAAGGTTCTCGAACATGTATTCCAGGATATGAGATTGGGGAAGGTAGGTAAGCAGCGCATCCGAGGGGCCGATGTAGGGACCGACGATTTCGTTGATTCCCGCCACTATATTCAATATTAGCTCTGAATTTTAAGGATGGGTCTTGGGGTTGAGAGAAAAAAACACATACTTGCGGCAACAACATTGCCATGAGTAAGTGGAACACCCTTTGGTGGACCAGTAGAGCCAGATGTGTACATGATGCAGCACAAGTCTTCTGGAGATGGGGGAACAGGGTCTGAGGGGTTCTCCTCTCCTAGTTTTCGCAGGTCTTCGAAGCTCAGGACATTAAGATAACTGAAGTCGTTCTTCAACCGGTCCAGATCCTCCTGCTTGGGCTCTTCATCGGTGTTCCAGATAACATGTTTGATAGATTTCGCTCGGTCCAGGACGTTCGCGAGAGACTTAATGAGGGAGGGGTCCAAAAAGATGGCATCACTCTCAGTTTGCACAATGGAATGCGCCAATCCTTCCTCGCCCAGCGTATCATACGCAGTAACGATGGTCAAAGACTGGGAAGCAGAACCGTGTGACATCGCCAGCCAGTTTAAACTAGAGAAACATCGAAGTCAATATTTCAAACCCATGCCATGCAGGAAATCACAACGTACCTCGTCGCGCCGTAGAGGTGGACCTTGTCGCTCTGGTTGAGGCCGATCTTGCGCAGACCGTTACCAAGTTCCAAAGCCAGTTTCTCGTACTCAATAAAACTCTTGTAAGAGTAAGGGCCCTTCTCAAAATATGTCCACTGCTTGTCAACCTCCTGCTCTTGTCCATCGATAACCTTCTTGACCTTCTTGGTCTCGACGTGGGTTTTGATTAAGCGACGGCTCGCAACTGCTTTGGCGTTACCAAAGATGCGCGCCGAGCGGCGGAAAGCATCATAGGTTGTCGTCAGGTCGTCGGCAGGTCGCGTAATCAGGCCATTCTTAGCCTGTGGAAGACGACGGGGAATGGTCTCTCCTTCGACGGGTTCAACGCCAGGAACTTCAACAGTGAAGGGGCCCTTCTTGGACATGCGCGGGTGGATAACGCCCTCTTTCTTCGACATGGTGAAGGATTTTGGGGCAAGCGACACAAGGTGGAAAAAAGTGAAAGAGGAAGAAGGTGGTTCCTAAACGGCGATCGGAGGATTATTAGAGCTTTATCGGGTTGATGAAAGGACAAGTGTGCACGTACAGGCACCAGCTCGAGCTCTAGCTGGTCTCGAGGATGAGAGTTCACCGAAGATGGAGACGGGGAGAGGTCGGAAATGCGGGGACGGAAAGCAGGGCGGTTAAAAGGGGCGAGGAGAAGCGAGGAAGAGGGGAAGCTGAAAGGCTAAGGAGCTAGGAAAGAGACTTAACGGAGGTTTGTCTCGTGGGGAGAGCCAAAGGAAGAGGAAGAAAGAGCCTGGACAATTCTGGACAGCCTGTGAGCTGCGTCGATGAAGTCACTGCTTGGTGGCTGGGCAAGTGGGCAGAAAGGACCAGCTTCCTCCACCACTCCTGTCCAAAGATACTTCTACTCCGGAGTGCTTTCTACTGTCGACGACTGTCAACTGTGGATTGTCTACATCGTACACCGTCAGTCTACCTTTCTACCTTGTTGCATTCCGGACTGGTGTCCCACTGCGATATTAAGGCGACAATTATATTAATGCACCTTTGCGCACAGACTCCCAAGACCCAGGAAGTCACTCAGTTACCGCGGTAAAGCTCAGGCACGCGGCCTGGTCTCGAGCTTCTGATCCTCCTCGATTCGAGGATCGAGTTACACTTGCACNTCGATGTCGGAAGCACCATAGCATCCCATTCGCCTACAGAGCTTTGTTGGGAATTTAGCCCCAACGCCGTCTCGAAGGGTGCTAGACTGCTAATTTCGACCCAGTTAGAGCCTCGCTCGGGCTGATCGTCGGTAGGCTCTCTCAGTTCACAGACAACCTTGCGCCAGGGAACTCCGGAGTATCTGCCTCCGCTGACGACATGGATACTCCGACGACCCGTAGCACTGGATCCGTAATTCTTCAGGCGCGCGCTTGATGCTGCATTGATTGTATCGACTGCAGCGATCTCTGACGGACACCTCTGACACAGAAACGAGGTCATGTGAGGCCGGAGCGTTGGAAGTCGAAGATTACTAACCCAACTTAGTCCAAGGTCATCAGCCAATCACAGACCTCGGGTTTTGACTCGATGAAAAGCTTCATCTTTGATAGACTATCAGACTTTCCCCCGAAGATAACCCGTCAACTATACATCCCATCCCCGAGTAATCAGCGAGATGGAAAGCATAACAAGCTTCGTCTCCTTCATCGGGCAAGAGGTAGAAGATGCCGAAGAGGGTATGTCAATCAATACAATACCTCCTCAGCCTAGCCTGTGTACCCATGTGCTATAGTAGAAACCAGACACGGTAGTTGATCAATCTGCTTAGAATCCTTCCTCCTCTTCTCCCAAGACATCCCCTCCTCGAATCTAGGCTTCGTCGACTCCAAGGCCACGTCCGTCGACATCTCCATCCACGACCAGGAGTATACAGTCCACCAATCTCCAACGCTTCTCTCATCTTCTCGCGCTGGAGGGACAACAGGTGCAGGTACACATACATCTTACAATATAAAATTACATACTCTTTATATCACTTCACGCGACCGCTAACGAATAATCTAGTCCTATGGAAAATAACCCCCCTCTTCGCAGAATGGCTCTCAGACCAGCTATCCAATCCCCTCTGGACACACTCGATCCTAAGACCCTCATCAACAGTCGTCGAGCTAGGATGCGGCATCTCAGCCCTCACGGCCCTCGCAATCTCCCCCCTCCTTGAGCCGCACGGGAACGGGGACGGTCACTACATCGCCACAGACCAGGAATACGTCCACCGTCTTTTCCGCCAGAACCTACTCAGCAATCCTCCACGTTCATCAGCATCAGCATCTACCAGAAAATCCAAGGCGCAGCCAAAGGGGAAAAGAGGGCAGAAACCATCTACTACCACTACTAATACTGGCAGTAATGAGAGTGAGAATACAAACACAAACCCACACCAGAATATCACGTTCACATCCCTAGACTGGGAAACGGATCATCCCGAGACACTGAAGCAGCAGGTCCAACACCAATCAAACCCTTCACAACATAACGGTGGTGGAAATGGGGATGATGAAGAGGGGTCAGACGAGGAGGATAACGGCTTCGACATCCTCCTCTCGTGCGACTGCATCTACAACGAAGCTCTAATATCGCCCTTCGTGCGGGCTTGCGCTGAGATTGCCCGGCTGCGGCCGATATTCAGTCCCAATACAGACGGATCGCCATTAACTCATGGGCGGCGGAAGAAACCAACAATATGCATCATTGCGCAGCAGCAGCGCTCGCCGGATGTCTTTGAGGCGTGGCTAAGGGAGACGATGCGCTATTTCAGGGTATGGCGGGTGGCTGATGATGTGCTGGGGGAGAGGTTGGGTGTTGGGAGTGGGTATTTGGTGCATGTTTTGGTTTTGAAGACATGATGGCTCTTCATTTAGAGTGGTCTTTGATGTACCTCTATATATAATTCCACGCCTGGATAGAAGTAGTAGTCTCTCTTTTGCTTAGTATTACAATACAAAGGTTCAGAAAGATTAAAATTGAGGACGGCCGTAGGTAAACATTATATATTAGAGATGGAAAACTATAGTAGAGATCCACCTGGTATACCATAACAAGAGGGTATTGATGCAGACAGGCCTAAGCTCAAGCTTTGTGCAGCTCAGCTCAGTTCAAATAATGCAAAGTCCAGATGCGAAATTCTTTTTTGGCAAACAACAGAAAAAATCAATGCGATGCAATGCAATGCAATGGTCCAGTTAGTTAATCAGACAGTCAGTTTGGTGACAGTGGTAGTAACAGTAGTGGTCGTCCACGTATGTATGCATTATTATATCACTCGTATTTTATTCGGCCTCTGCGTTCTTCTTATTCTCGCCGGACAACTCGTCCTTCGGAAATCGCATCTGCCGCTCCCGCGCCAACTCAGCCACTTCATCCGCGAATGGGATTGGGGAGATGGTGCGCTCCCGCTTTCTGGGCGAGGGGGCTGACTCGGGCTCGCGGTCGATAATGGAGGAGATCGATTGCTTCGTAGAGCCGTTGGTCTTAGGTATCGCGGATACGGATGCAGGTACAGAGACTGGTGCGGGAGGGTGTTCCTCCGAGGGTGTGAGGAGGGCACCTGGCGGAGGCAACGGTCTGCTATCTGACGATTCGGTTTTGACGACAGAGTGGACGGCGCTCTCGTCATCGGAGCCCGTCGAATATTCCATTTCCTGCGGGTATCCTTCGGGGTCGGTAGGTGCGGAATCGATACGGCTTTCTTCGGTTGATGCGCGGTGGCCGTTGGCAACTGGAGGGAGCGGGGCGGCGGGGTCGTAGACGACACCGCAGACTTCAAGGGCGCGGGACTGGCTCCCTAGACTGCGGTCCTTGTGCTTTTTTGTGAGGTGGCACATGAAGCCGTGCAAAGTCACGAAATCGGCCTTGCCGCAGCCGGAGACCGGGCAGGTGAGGTAGACTAGGCTACCGTCTGATGGGCGTTTCCAGAGAGCTCGTCCTGAAGGATCATGTGCGGCTGGTCGTCCGTGGCGCTCTCCCCAGGCTTCCACGTTCTTGATTGTATACTTTTGCTTTCGTCGGATTGAACCAGTGCCTGTTGGGTCGTGGTGCATATGTTGCTGATGATGAGGCGGTGGAATCTGTGCTTGTGGAGGCGGAGGAGGAGCAATGGCACGGGGTTCTGGAGGAGTTTGTTGCTGTAGGAAGGCGAGTGTAGTAGCTGCATTGGTTTCTGACAGACGACGAGGCGGCGTGGGACGTAGAGGAGGGGATTCGAGACTTGAATTATAGAGGCCCATAGATTCCCGCTTCAGCCGTTTCCGTTGCCTTCGCAGTTCCTGTCGAACAAAGCACGAGTCAGAATGCGGTCTATAATCGATTCAAGAGCATCATTCCATACCTCTTCTTCTACCTCTGCGTTTTCAGTCATCCTACGAAATTCTTCATCTTCTCGCTTCCGGATAGCAAGTAAATGGCTACGGGCAGCCATACGAGCGGCCTCTTCATGTTCCAGTTGCCTCAAGCGGGCCTCAATGTGATCCATATTAGATACGCCAGGTGTGGGTGGTCCTTGGGGGCCTGGCGGCCCTTGATCTTGCATCGGTGGTGGGTAGTGACGGAACGGCTGGTGGCCGTGCATCATGGACTCCGGAGGCACTGGTTGGCCAGGGTTCATAGCAATTGGATGAAAGCGCGGTAGACTCATGTTGACATGGTGACCAGGGATATTGCCGGTCATGCCATTCTCGTGCACAGAGGGCACTGGAGGTGCAGCAACTGTCATGGTGGGAGTGACTAGACGTCCAGCACAAGGTTAGTGGTACCGCTAAGTGTATTGGGTTCTTGACATAAGAGAGACAATATGTCAAGACAAATGACTCGAGATGTAGTTGAGGGAAGTCGACCAGCGGTGGTCTGACGAGGCGGAGAATGACAGTCTGGGGAACCAAGCACTCAAGGCAACGAGTAGATATAGCCACGACAAGAGGGGGGATGCAGCCAAATAGGGAAGAAGGCAAGCTCAAAGTACTTACAGTGAACGACGAAAAGGCCTTCAGAAAGTCACCCCCAGCCAGAGAACCTTGAAAAAAACAAACTGCTAGCGCGCTGCAGCTTGCCCGTTTTTTCTTTCCCTCCACAAGTCCAGCGACGACCAGGAGAATTAGCGACTCGGTGGTTTGTCGAGATAACGGCCAAGCAAGGGATTTATTGACTGATGTATCGATCCTACTGGACGGGGATATGTATGGATCAAGAAGTGGAAGAGGACAAAGTCAAAAACGGAGCAAGAAAAACGGAAGGCAGAAAAGACAGAAGGACCCTTGCCAAGGTGAATGTGATCGATTGGAGGTTCTTCCAGGCTGGAGACTAAGAGGCAGCTAGCTCAACTAGTCGTTCACTCAAACCAGTGGGATCTTGCGGTCAAACAAGCCATGGAATCAAATGGACACAATTGGGACTGCACTAGCGAGCCGGCATCAGATGTAGTAATAATTGTCAATATTATGTTCTCTGCCTGGGGTTTCTCAATCGCAACCTTCCCCCTTCTCTGCAAATGCAATAAATTCAACAGCAGGTCGGTTTGCTGGCCGGTCTGTTTTTCTTCTCTGTTTCCCCACTAAATTCTATCCTGTTATTTCCAGCTGATTGTGTGGTCCCAGCGGTTCTAATAGGGGCGTTCTATGGATCGAGAATCCACTACCGTCGCACTAGTGACAAACACAGTCATCTCAACAATGTACCTGCAATCAGGAATCCAGTCACCCCCAGGCCAGCTCCTTGCACCTTCAGGCTGCTGTCGAATGAGGCGCGCAGAGGGCCAACCATGGAGACACACTGATTGTGCTGGACAGTCTGCCGGAGTCTGGCCGAGCAGCTCAACAGTTTTGTTACAATTGCTGGGCTTGTTTATTTTTAGGGTGCCGCGGCCAATAGGAGTGCGATGATCTACTACCAATGTGTAACACTTTAAATGAGAGGGAGAACCAAGTCAGCTGCCGGAACTGTCCACTCTCGCTAATTCTGTCTGTGGAGAGCGACTCTCTTGCGGCGGGAAGTGAGAGCTGAGAAATCACGATAAACAGCAGAACCTGGGAACACAAAGACTGGAAACGGAGCTCAGCCCTTCAGAAGTTTTACTGGAAATTGTGCAATAATCCAAGTGGGGTCGACACCACTCAAAAATCGTCAACAACCAGTGGATTCCCTGTTTATTATTAAATGATCTTCAAATTAATTCTGTCACGAGAATCTGCCCTGCCAGTCGGAATTCGCATTCTTCACAGTTCACACTCACGGCACCTTCAATCAGCAGTCAGGACGCTGCATTCTGATCGGATGATGTGATGGTCCAGTCCGGTTCTTCCCATTCTTCCCCAAATCCAGTCTTGTTGGAGGTTTGTCTTTGCATTTGTGTACCGCAATGATTTGCTCCTTGGCTGCACTGTTTCTGCACGTCTCCCAGTGGAGAAGAGCCACAGCTCTGCCGATAACAGAAAGTACGGACTCCCTGCCGACAATCAGAATCTTCCATCGAACACCATCGCATCTCGATAATCGATTCATCTCGAATCTTATGCTTGGAACTTCGAAACGCCGTTCTGCGTTTTCATTAGCTAGCTCTCACAGGCACCTCGTAAAAGTATCCAGCCCAGCCGCTCGCTCAGGGATTAATGTTTGAACTTAAGGCCTTAAACCCGTTGATTATTGAACTATATTCCGCTCAGTCCGCTGTCCCGACAAAACGAGATCCGCTGCTGGCTGGATCTGGAATCTGGATCGTGGATGAGTCCAAAACGGCAGCCAGCTCACTGTCTCAAGACAGAAAACTTGACATTTGACGCTGACAGTGACAACCCTGCTGCTGCACTGCTGCAACTAGTACGTACTGCTGGACTGGAGTAACGTAGGACTGACCCAAGTCCAACTGGTACTGCATGCATTTCTCCCCGCCCAGCCCCTTGCCAGCTACGTGCCAGTCTGCAGTTGCCACTCCCAGTGCCCCGTCTCTCAGTCATACATACGTATGATTATATTAAATCATTATTTGCTCCAACACCAACAAGACAGATTGTGCCTCAGAATCAAACAAGAGTGGAGGAAGCCAAGTCGGAACTAAACTCTCCCCAGGAACTCGAGCATGAGCCAGCTCCTCGGTCCACTTTATCTACTGGAGACCGGTTTGGCCAGCTGGCGCGCAGGCCAACACAACACACACTAAAGTAACAACTAACTACAGTCGACTCTGAAAGCAGAACGGGAACTGGAATTGGATGGATGGACCCCGGTTGGTTTGAGATATGGATCCGGGCTTGTTAGAGCGTGAGGGCGTTAGCCCGCTTAGGCACGAACTAGCTGAGTGAGACTGTGAGTCTGTGAGTCTGAATCACTTCGAAACGCTGAGTGGGCACGCTGGGCATGTCTGTGGGTTTCTGAGACTGGATAGATGTACATGGCCACCGGCTGGGAAGAAAGTGAGGCGCCGAGGCTCGAGCTCGGAGCATCCAATCTGTGCTGTGTTGGCCTTGTCGGGTTGGAGGTTGGAAAGTTGGAACTTTCTCAGTGCAGCTTTCTGTAGACTTCTGGTGTCCGTGACTGGCTCCTGCCCTGCTTGTGTGTTGTCTGCAACATCTACAGTTTCAGAAGGATTCAGAAGTTGTGAATTTCAGTTTACCTCTTTTTTTTGGTCAATTTCCTTGTTAAATCGAGAGGAGAATTTCCTATTCTATTATCTCACACGCTCCAAGCCCACCAACCACATCATGCTTGCTTTTGTGGTCCCAAAGCCGTAATGTCATTAAGTTACAAATTTGTAGGCAAACCTGCAATCCATCCAATGGTTGCTCCCCCGTTTAAATCAGAGTGCTTGCCCGATAAAAGGGTATGAAGCAAAGCGGGGGATTTGGAAAAGAGTAAAAAAGGAGTAAAAAAAATCAATGACTTAACACCCGTACACCGAGACAAGGGCATCTCAAACAACCCCATCAGTATGTATACACAGAATGCAGAGAAATAAAAGGGAGATCATATCTAGAAAAACAGTAGGGGGAAATAGTAAAAAATACAAAGAGGCCACCAATAAGCTTGATGCTTCAAGCATGATGGTCAATCATGGTAGTACATTTATTGCTTGTTCTCGCCCTGGCCGTTCTCACCCTGGGGAGGCTGCTGCTGCTGCTGCTCAGACTGGGCCTTGTGCATCTTGTCGAAGAGGGTCAAGCTGGAAGTCTGGAGCTCATCGGTCTTCTGCTTGAGCTCATCGGCGGTGGCAGCAAGCTCGCCAGACTGGTTCTTGGCAACGAACTCGCGGAGAGTGTTGATCTTCTCACGGATCTGGTCAGCCTCGGCCTTGTCGAGACGGTCCTCGAACTCCTTGAGGGCCTTCTCGGTATCGTTCAGGACGGAGTCAGCGCGGTTGGCAGCCTCAATGGCGAGCTTGCGCTCCTTGTCCTGAGCACCGTACTTCTCGGCATCGTCAACCATGGACTGGATCTCAGCGTCAGAGAGACCGGAGCCAGAGGCAATGGTGATGGACTGGTCCTTGTTGGTGGACTTGTCCTTGGCGTGGACGTGGACAATGGAGTCAGCGTCAATGTCGAAGGTAACCTCGACCTGAGGGACACCACGGTGGGCAGGAGGAATGCCAACAAGCTGGAAGTTTCCAAGCAGCTTGTTGTCCTTAACAAGCTCACGCTCACCCTGGAAGACCTTAATTTCGACAGCAGTCTGGAAGTCGGCAGCGGTAGAGAAGGTCTGTGACTTCTTGGTGGGGATGGTGGTGTTGCGGTTGATCAGACGAGTGAAAACTCCGCCAAGGGTCTCGATACCGAGAGAGAGGGGAGTGACATCGAGGAGCAGAACGTCAGTGACCTCACCAGCAAGGACAGCACCCTGGACGGCGGCACCAATGGCGACAGCCTCATCGGGGTTGACGGACTTGGCGGGCTCACGGCCGAAGAGAGACTTGACAGACTCGGTGACCTTGGGCATACGGGTCATACCACCGACAAGGATGATCTCCTGGATCTCGCTGGACTGGAGGTTGGCATCCTTGAGGGCCTTGCGCACGGGCTCGACAGTGCGGTTGATGAGAGGGTCGACAAGAGACTCGAGCTGAGAGCGGGTCATCTTGAGGTTGATGTGCTTAGCACCGCTGGCATCAGCAGTGATGAAAGGAAGGTTGATCTCAGTCTGCAGAGAAGAGGACAGTTCGATCTTGGCCTTCTCAGCGGCTTCACGGATACGCTGGATAGCCATACGGTCACCGGAGAGGTCAAGGCCAGACTCCTTCTTGAACTGCTGGACGATGTGGCGGACAAGGTTGATGTCAAAGTCCTCACCACCAAGGTGGGTGTCACCGTTGGTCGACTTCACCTCGAACACACCCTTCTGGATTTCAAGAACGGAGATATCGAAAGTACCACCACCGAGATCGTATACAGCGACAACTCGGTCAGCCTCCTTCTCAAGACCATAGGCAAGGGCAGCAGCCGTGGGCTCGTTGACGACACGAAGGACGTTGAGACCAGCGATCTGACCAGCATCCTTGGTGGCCTGACGCTGGGAGTCGTTGAAGTAGGCAGGGACAGTGACGACGGCGTTCTTGACGGGCTTGCTCAGGTAGTTCTCAGCGGTCTCCTTCATCTTGTTGAGAACGAAACCTCCGATCTGAGCGGGAGAGTACTTCTCGCCGCGGGCCTCAACCCAAGCGTCACCGTTGGTGTGCTGGACGATCTTGTAGGGAACCTCCTTGATGTCACGCTGAACCTCAGCATCGGTGAACTTGCGGCCAATGAGACGCTTGGTGGCGAACAGAGTGTTTTCAGGGTTGACAACAGCCTGGCGCTTAGCAGCGATACCGACAAGACGCTCACCGTCCTGGGCGAAAGCGACGACGGAGGGTGTTGTGCGGGCACCCTCAGTGTTCTCAATGATCTTGGGCGTCTTGCCCTCCATAACAGCCACAGCAGAGTTGGTGGTACCTGCATATCCATGTTAGCGATGCACGGCAATGCGACCAATGATGGTTTGGAACAAGCTGTACTCACCCAGATCAATACCAATGACCTGGCCCTTCACCTTCTCTTCCGTAGAGTTCCATCGCCGGGCAGCGACGCTAGGGAGTCTGAAAGCAGGAGCGCGAGCAAAAGGAGCAGTGCGCGGGAGCTGGAACAGGTTCAAGTCAGCGTCGATGTAATTGTTTGCAGCGCAACCGTACAAGGGGCAAGACCTACCGCGCGGACGAAACGGGATGAGAGCATTGTGATGGGATTATGAGAAGGACAGAAAAATAAAATAATACAGGAATTAAAAGATTATAAAACACACCCCAGTCGATTCAATCGAAAGGAGGGAAGGATGGATGGAAGAGGGTATCGGATGGAGAGATGGGAAGGTGAAGAGATGAGGAAGAATTTTTTGGCTTGTTTTCGGAGAGGAAGAAACTGGAGGAAGGGAGACGGCAAAGAAAAGAGGACTAGTGGAAATTGCGCGGAGAGCTTCGGCCCGTCGTCGAACTTGGTAGAATCACGCTGCTGACCTGTCTGTCCAATCACAGTGTCACATCGAGCTAACCTTTGACCGTCTGGGCAACCGATCTTGCAGCTCGGTCGCCTCTGCTCAGGACTTCAGGGAGATGCTAGCATCTTCCAGGAAGGGTTATTTCAGCGGAGACTCCTCTCAATCTCTACAGAAAGGCCCATGATCTCTACAGACCTTGTTAAATAACTCAGCTCCATCCTCGTCCGGTGTTTTAAGCTCCAAAGTGTCACAATGCATTACACGTGACCCGTCCCTTCGGGAGTCCGACCGAGGCTTTGCCGCCTTTCCTCCGTTCGACGGATGGGTAGCCGGAGAGACGTTGCCACTGCCATGCACGCCGAAGCGAAGACATCGTTATTATGTATCAGTTTGTTGGATACTGGTTGTAAATGTATTATTATGCTTCTATGCGTTCTTTAGGCGTTGAGTTTAGTAATTCCGCCTTGATCCGCAAAGTCGTCGATCAGTTTTTGTGTATATACCTTGAAGGTCGGCTCAAAATATATATTTGCCTTAACAGGAGAAACAACATGGATGAGCTCCATCAACGGCAAACAGACTTCAAGGTTAGCTTAACCACAAGATCACACTACTGCATCAACTAGCAAGTATTCAGAGTGAGACTCGGCCTGGAGGACAAAAGACTCGAGCTCTATCACGTTATTCGCCGCTTGCAAGTTCCCCGGATCGAGCAATAAGTATTACGTCATCCGTCCGACGTGTGAGGTCTTGACCTCCGAACTCGTAACATCAATACTTACCTAAAGACCGGGGTTACTAACTATCTGGGGTTCACTTTTCGTTCCCTTTTTTTTTATGACCACAAGCTGGGGCCTGAGAAACCAAAAAGAAAGAAATTAATCACGTTTAGTTGTAGCTTGTGACCTCTGGTCTGAGCTGGGCGGCGCCAATCCTCCAGCTATCTTGACTTTCATGGGATTTGGGTAACAGTCCTCAAGCTCCACCACACCACTTATTCTTCTAGAATAAGACTATCGCCGCCACAAAGCTCGAACGCTTCTCCGTCATCGTTATCGCTTGACTGCCCGCTGTTCGCCGCCTAATAACAACGGCGCTTCTCTCTTGCTGCCACATTTAACAATGTCACTCTGGTCTTGACCATCTCTCACTATGACTACGGATCCCGCGCTGTCGTTAGTATTACCCACAACCTCCAGCCCAGGACCCTGTTGCTTTGTCCCGTCGTGTGCTAAAACTACCCAACTCGGCTTAGGTATCATCCGACCGAGTCCCTCGTTCTTCCTACAAAGCGCCGCTTCTTCCCTTTCAAGATACCTAACTAGTCTGTCCCACCCTTGCCTTGGTCAGGTTTGTTACATTGTTGGCCTCTGGACTGACATCCTGTAGCCATCAACAACTTCGACACTACATCAGCACAGCCGATCGGGATAGAATCTACGTTATCGCCGACCGGGTGGTGTATTCAATTCACATTTCATCGCGGAAACGGGAAAAGATCGCAGTTATTCCATTCGAACCGAAGTGTCTTGCTGCTGGATATGGCTGGATTGGTATCGGAGGCACAAACAATGGCGAGTGCGCTTTCGTGAAGCTTTCCGATTGGAACGTGCGTGTATCTCGCGACACGCCGACTGGGCAGCCGGCGGATGTAGATAGCGCTTTGCCAATTGATCTTGAAGCTTCACAGAGGGTTTCGCCACGAGAATCGACGGGTTCGGAACAACCGTCGAATTTGGGTTTTGGTGCCAGTCAATTACCGGAGGTCCAGCTGCATAAATTCGGTGGTAGTATCGTCAACTCTGTGACTATCCATCGTCTACCTGGCGATGAAAAAGGATTCACAGACGAAGATGTTGCGGTTCTTAGGTATTACCGTGGATATTCATTCATATTCGGCTTAGAGCCTGCTAACTTCTTTTGCGCTTGCAGCAACAATGACAAATCAGTAACCATATATTCAATGACACGCTCAAAAGTTCTAAAGAAACTCGGTCACCCGGCGTGTATGAATTATGCAATCATTTCACCAAATTCGAGTCTCCTGGCCGCGGTTGGAGATGAATCCAGCGCCTATTTCTACAGCCTCACTCGTGACCTGTCGGCTGTGGTTTCCACTGAGACAGGAGAGAAGTTGAGCGGCTGGACATTGGACCGCATTCTTTGTTTCGAGATGGAGCTCGGCCCCAAGGTCGAAGATAAATGCTGTTTTACTATTGCGTTTTCCCAATCCAATAGACTGTGTGCCATTGGATCGCAATCCGGAGTGATTACAATTTTTGACGTTAGGAGCATCCAGGAACCCGCCGCCACTCCTTCTGACAAGAGCCCAATTGTCTGCTATTTCAACTCATCGAGGTCTAACTTTCGTGGCGGAGCTGTGCGGTGTATGAGCTTTTCACCCGAACCTTGGGACCTTCTTGTTTGGCTCGAGGATAAAGGGCATGCTGGAATTGCAGATGTGCGGCAGGCTTTTATGCGGAGACAAATAGTCGAATTCGATGCGAATGAATCAAACGACGTTGAGGAAGTTGAGATGGAGCCGATAATTGACGAATCAATGGAATCAATGCTTGGCGTGGACAGGCAGGCTACTCCCGAACTGTATCACGGACTTGATTCACGGGCGTTACTTGACTCGGTTGAGGGCCATTTTGATGATCAGGGAGGTGACGGATCTGATACCTCACCACTGAGGGAAAGTTTGATACAAGACTTAACGTCAAGAGAGAGAACAATCGTGCAATTCCTGAATACAGCACGCTGGACGTCAGTGGTAGAGGACAGCCTGACAGACCGGGCAACCAGAGATAATGCTGATGCGCACCCACATTCTGTGTCTCGCACAAGACAGCAAGGTCTCACGAGCGGAGCCAATAGAGCACCTCGTCCTACTTCACCCCGTCCTGTCATACACTCACAGAGCAATCACGAGACTAGAGACCGAGATGCAAATGCGGACAGCCCAACACCAGATCCACAGCCAAGCATTACATTGAGCTGGACCACTTCGCCGGAAGAGCTACGGTCCGCTACGTTAGATACTCCGGCTCATCCTGTGGAAGCAAGCTCAAGTGATCAAAGTGGCTCTAGTAATGAGAGTGGAAATGGGAGTCGGCTTCGCAGGACCGTAGCCCGACCGACGGCAAATTTTGACTACTCCACTACCACTCAAAGTTCGATACCGCGCCCGAGAAATCACCAGCGATCTCGATCTGTTCATAGGCGCCCTGAAAGACAAGACGATGATGCGGATGTCCCGCCCAGCTTAAGAGCGAACATAGTGGCCTTCGAGCGCCTTCGACGCCAGCGGCAGCTCATTAATGAGGCAGATACCATGAGTCGAAATAGTATGCGCGGGCAACGGTATACGCAGCAACCATCGCTAGGTATTGATCATGCCCGCCCCTCGCGGATTCGAAGCGTAATCCATGATCCGCCAGAGCATAGCTTTGGGTATGGGCGCCGAGATTCGGATCCCAACTGTTCAGCTGGACTTGGATTTGGTGCCGATGGGAGATCACTGTAAGCAGAAATGAGTTTCTATCCTGGCAGGTGCAGGCTGACTCTAATTTCCTAGATACATCGCAACCGTGACTGGGATCTTTGAGTACCAACTAAACATCACGGACCGCAAGACTTTCCCAGTGATGACCTACAGATAATTAATATTAATTGCAAAATCGGTTGGCTCATCATCATATGAGCATCACAAAAGCAACACCCACGATTAATGGTCCTGTTATCGGTTTCAGAATTGAGTCTGGTCGTGGGCGGGGTCGCAGGACTTCTCTTGCCAATGACTGGCAAAAACTATTGCTGATACGAAAGGCTAAACATTATAATGGTTCCTATTCTCATGTCCTATTTTCATCACATTATTATGAGGCGCTGGGTTTTCAGGAGTGTTGTATAGTTCCCATTGTTGGTTTCAATTCTTCTTAGTGCACCAATGTGGCGTTAGATTTTTCCAAAATAAAACTCTAATTTAATAGGGATTGATGTTACCGTGTCATTCAAGTCCACATATTATAGAAAATATTGAACCAGGCCCTCACCACTGTTAGTAGTACTTATGGTTCTTCATACCCATTCACTATCTATGAGACTCGTATCCGGGACGGCTGCCACCAAGCCAGCGCAGGTCTCCACCCGCAACAACGTCAGCGGAAAGCTCTTGTGTCCCCCACCAAGACACCCGCTTTCAACTTGCTGTGTTTCGCCTTAGGAGCCTAGGACCATACACTCTCAATCCAACGGCCCGTGAATTATCTCCGCATACAGACAGAGTTTTCTTTAATATTCGCAAGATTTCATAGATTGTCGGCGTTCGCGGAGTGGCTGTCCAAGCCATTGACTCGGCTGAGGTGTACTCCTGCTCCTCATTCCAGGCTTTCCCTTGAAGAGATATCGGTGGCATCAATATACATGCTCCGATGGACAGCCTCACATCAACCCTAGCCGGGCTCAACCTGGACTCGCAAGGTATTGCGGGGAAGTCCTTTGATGCGCGCCTTGAAGAGGAAGAGAACGGCAGTTACCAAAATTACGCCCCTCGGCGCAGAACACGCCCATCTGCCACGGAAACGAGGCGCGAGCTGGAGGATGAATTCCTGAACCCATCGCCTCAATTTAACTCCGAGTGGTTGAATCGCTTACAGAGGTAGGCTCTGCCGTCAGCTTTCAACTGATTCGAGTGTTCAGGCCTTGATGAGTATGTTACTGACAATTTACCAGGAGATGGGATACATCAACGGACTACACTGACCTATTCGAGGTTGCCGGCACGCAAACTCGGACTATTGTTCGGTTCGATCGCGAAGGTCTCGAAGGGCGTGTTACGGGTTATCACGAAGTCACTGTCCCCGCTAATAGCGCCAATGCGAAGAATTCGACGTCTTTGCTTCGCCGGCCGGCGGGCCGTGCTGATTTTGTAAGGGGTGCCGCGGGATTCTTCCCGTTTGCTCCTGGTGGTTTGGATGGTGTCGAGGCGATTGCCGAGATGGAGGAAACGCAGACTCCAGGGGCTTCAAGTTCTGCGGGGAAGCAGGCTGGTTTGGATCGCATCATTAATTTTGGGACTGAGGGAGGCCTACTTGAAGCTGCACCTGGCTTCTCGCGCGGACTGAAGTTTGGAGAGGCAAAGTCCAAAGAAGCCGCGGAGGAGGATGAAGAAGTTGAACACACGCTTCAGGAAGAGGATAAAAATATCAGTCCCGATCAGGATGAGACAGCTTCCGATGTGGAAGGAGGCGTGAAAATCGAAGATGAAGAATCGGATCAGGACGAAGAGGAAGAAGATATCGACTCGTTATTACCTGTTGAGTTCCCCTCTCTAGAGCCGCGTGCGCCGCTGCTCTCAACACTGCAGAAAAAGGGCGGCAAAGAATGGGCTCATGTTGTGGACGTCAACAAAGAAATCTCCAATTTCCACGAGCTTGTGCCGGATATGGCCCGTGAATGGCCATTTGAGCTGGATACTTTCCAGAAGGAAGCTGTTTATCATCTCGAGGGCGGAGACTCGGTCTTTGTGGCTGCACATACATCAGCCGGCAAAACAGTTGTCGCGGAGTATGCCATTGCGTTGGCTGCTAAGCATATGACAAAAGCCATCTATACGTCGCCCATTAAAGCC
This sequence comes from Aspergillus sydowii CBS 593.65, assembly GCF_001890705.1. NCBI lineage: Eukaryota > Fungi > Ascomycota > Eurotiomycetes > Eurotiales > Aspergillaceae > Aspergillus > Aspergillus sydowii. Next base: position 694,809 of record NW_024467863.1, on the reverse strand, counting down.
CTCAGTAATCAGAAGTTCCGCGACTTCAAAAATGAATTTGATGATGTTGGTATTCTGACGGGTGATGTTCAGATTAACCCGGAAGCAAGCTGTCTTATTATGACAACTGAGATTTTACGGAGTATGCTTTATCGTGGTGCAGATCTCATCCGAGATGTCGAATTTGTTATTTTCGACGAGGTCCACTACGTGAATGACCTTGAACGAGGCGTCGTGTGGGAAGAAGTCATTATTATGCTTCCCGAGCATGTCACTCTCATTCTCCTCTCCGCTACAGTGCCTAATACGCAGGAATTCGCATCCTGGGTGGGCCGAACAAAGAAGAAGGATATCTACGTTATATCGACAGCCAAGAGACCCGTTCCCCTTGAACATTATCTTTGGGCTGGGAAGAACAAATTCAAGATTGTCGACTCTAACAAACGGTTCCTCGAAAACAACTGGAAGGAAGCAGATGATATCATTTCCGGCAAGGACAAAATTAAAGCCCAGAAAGCGGCCGAGGCCCAAGCACAGTCTCAAGCAAGCAGGGGTGGTCCTCAAGGACGAGGACGTGGACAAGCTCCTGCTCGAGGCGGTCCGAGAGGAAACGGACAACGCGGAGGCGGACAACAACGAGGTAGAGGCGCGCCAGCAAATCGGGGAACCGGAAATATTGCGCGTACAGGTAGAGGTGGCGGACGTACAACTGCTGCCCAGGACAAGACTGTCTGGGTGCAAGTTGTCCAACATCTGCGCAAGGAGAATCTGCTACCGGCTTGTATATTCGTTTTTTCAAAGAAGCGATGCGAGCAAAATGCAGACTCGTTGTCTAACCAAGATTTCTGCAATGCCTCTGAGAAGAGTCTTATCCATATGACTATTGAAAAGTCCCTCACTCGCCTCAAAGTTGAAGACAGGACATTGCCGCAGATCCTTCGACTTCGTGAGCTATTGAGCCGAGGTATTGCCGTTCACCATGGCGGTCTCTTGCCAATCATGAAAGAAATTGTCGAGATTCTGTTCGCGAAAACATTGGTCAAGGTCCTTTTCGCTACCGAGACATTTGCGATGGGCCTTAACCTGCCTACCCGCACAGTCGTCTTTTCCGGATTCCGCAAGCATGACGGCAAAAGTTTCAGAGATTTACTGCCCGGTGAATACACTCAAATGGCAGGACGTGCCGGACGAAGAGGTCTCGATAACGTTGGTTATGTGATCATTGTGAACTCTGGCAAAGATGAGGCGCCTGCTGCCGGCGCACTAAGAAAGATGATCCTTGGTGATCCGACGAAACTTCGGTCACAGTTTAGGCTTACGTACAACATGATCTTGAACTTACTGCGAGTCGAAGCTTTGAAAATCGAAGAAATGATCAAGCGAAGTTTCAGCGAGAATGCCACACAGGCCTTACTGCCCGAACACGAGAAGCAGGTACAAATATCAGAGGCTAGTTTGGAGAAAATCAAACGCGAGCCCTGCGAGATTTGTGATATTGATATTGCCACCTGCCATGATTCATCGGTCGAATACGGAAAACTCACGAGCGAGCTACACCTAAATTTACTTTCGTCACCTGTTGGCAAACGCCTTCTTGTGCCAAAGCGGCTCGTTGTGTATCGTAAAGACGGATCGCGAACTGCTGGTGTTATAGTGCGAGAAGTCGGTGGCGGTCCCAATCCGGTGATCCAAATTCTCGAGATAGGCAAATTGGCTAGCAAGCGCCATCCAAGCGAGATCCTCCCATTCCTACCTGCGTTCCGTGGATTTATGAACCCTCTCCCAACCCGCGCAGCTGATATGACCCTGAAAGTCTTCAAGATTCCAATTGCCGATATTGAATGTGTCACCAATACTCTTGTCAAAATTAGTGGTCCGACATGGTACCTCAATATCAAGAAAGGTTTGTTGCAATTTTTTTGGGTAGAAAGGACCAGCTAACTCTCGTTATAGAGGCGATCAAGTTCGCAGAGAAGGAGTTGTCCAAACTATGCTCTTCGTGGACAACACCGACCTGGGATGAGTTAGATTGGGCCCGTATTAAAGAATTGCAGTTGAGGGACATTCTCGACAAACGACGTGAGCAAGCGAATGTTGCCCAGTCATGCGATTGCCTGAAGTGTCCCGATTTCTTGAAACACTTCGAGATGCAACGTGATGAGTGGCAAATCAAGGAAAATATTTCACAGCTTAAGCAGCTCATGTCGGACCAGAACCTCCAGCTTCTTCCTGACTACGAGCAGCGTATCCAGGTACTGAAGGACCTCGGCTTTGTCGACGAGCAGTCCCGCGTGCAGCTGAAAGGAAAGGTCGCCTGCGAGATTCATTCCGCAGATGAGCTTGTTTTGACGGAGCTGATCCTGGAAAATGTTCTCGCCGAATATGAGCCGGAGGAGATAGTCGCGCTCCTATCTGCTTTTGTGTTCCAAGAAAAGACGGAAAACGTTCCAACACTGACTCCCCGCCTGGAGAAGGGCATGGAAGCCATAGTCCGGATTTCAGAGAAGGTAAACGATGTGCAGATCCAGCACCAGGTAATTCAGTCCACAGAGGACAACAACGACTTTGCCAGCCAGCCGCGGTTTGGATTGGCGGAGGTTGTCTACGAGTGGGCCAAGGGGATGTCGTTTAACCGGATCACGGATCTCACGGATGTGATGGAGGGGACGATTGTGAGAACCATTACCCGACTTGACGAAACTTGCCGGGAGGTGAAGAATGCGGCCAAGCTGGTTGGAGACCCGACGCTTTACGCGAAAATGCAAGAAGCGCAGGAGAAGATCAAGAGGGACGTGATTTTCGCGGCGTCCCTGTATATGTAGGCTACAAGTCCATAGTAATGTGGCTGATGAGAACCACGTGGGTAACAATGCGGTCTTTATTTTTTATTTTTCTGCCAGAAGAATTCGTGATCGCACGAAGTAGGAATAATCAGGCACAACCACACTATCAGCCTAACACAGCTGTTTATCGCGCAGAATTTATGAATTGATTATTCACCAGAGTGTATTTGAATATATCTTTCTCTGTAAGAGCCAATATCCGTCCCCTGAACCAAGCGTTTTGACGAAAATTCTCTTACCGCGCGCGGGGCGGCAGGCGGTCTGATTCGCTGCCCTAGACGCGGGGCCAACACCGCCTGAAAATCCACGAGAGAAAACCAAAAGTGCCCTCTCCCTATTGATCCCCCTCTTATCTTCTCCTCCTTGTCCTCTCTGGGCTCCTCGATTACGCCACTACGTCAAGGGGTTTTTTTGTCCCGTTTATTTTTTTGAGTCTTGATTTCTGCAATCAGGGGGCCGTTGCCGGAGCGAGATGGATGTTGCAGTGTTGCGGAATCGCATCCAGTCCACACTAGATGCCAATGCCGACATTCGACGGCAGGCGGAGCTTGATTTGAAATATGTATGTGCTGGGCGGTGGAACGTGCCTCTGGCGATGTTTGTGCTGACGATTATTCTTTTCTTGTCTAGGCCGAGACACAACCGGGTTTCATAAACGCTCTGCTGGATATCCTGCAGGGCGAGCAGGTGAACGCTGTTCAATTGTCCGGTACGTTATGTCGACATCTTTTCCTATTCTGCACGGATCAAAGTCATCTTATTCTTGCGGCCGATTTTCCGCGTCGATGATTTGGACCACGGCTTTACTAACTGCGGGGCGATCGATAGCGGGTGTTTATCTGAAGAATCGAATCAACCGGGGATGGAACAGTCTGGAAGACAGCCCATTACGCGCGCCCATCGCCGAGGCCGAGAAACCAGGTTTCCGAGAGAGGCTGATTCCTGCCTTGGTATCGACACCCCCGAACGTTCGCGCCCAGCTTGTCCCTCTACTCCAGAAGATCCTTCAACATGACTTTCCGGAACAATGGCCCGGGTTCCTTGACATTACTATGCAATTGCTTGGTACGAACGATGCGGGCTCGGTGTATGCAGGTCTGCAGTGTCTGTTGGCCATTTGCCGTGTCTACCGATTTAAGGCGGGGGACAAGCGGGAGGAATTCGACAAAATCATCGAGCATTCTTTCCCTCAATTGTTGAGCATCGGATCGAAGCTCGTGGATGAGGAGAGTGTGGAGGCGGCAGAAATGCTTCGTATTGTGGTGAAGTCATACAAGCATGCAATTTACGTGGGTAGCCCGGATACTATCAATGTTGTATGAAAACACTGACGGATAGACAGTTCGAGCTTTCACCGCATCTCCAATCGCACCAGGCGACCGTCGACTGGTGTACTTTGTTCCTGCGAATTATCGCTAAGCAGCCTCCGGCGAACTCTATGATGGAATCCAAGGAAGAGAGAGAACTTGCCCACTGGTGGAAGTGCAAGAAGTGGGCTTACGCCAACTTGAACCGTCTCTTCATTAGGTAAGTAGATTTTCTGGGATAGGGAGTCAACTTCGTCTAATATGGGTTTTATAGATACGGAAACCCCACGACCATGTCGAAGTCCAGTAACCCCGATTACAGCCAGTTCGCCAAGTCGTTCATTTCAACATTCGCACCCGAGATTCTAAAGGGGTATCTGACGGAGATTGACAAATATGTATCAAAGGGCCAATGGATGAGCAACCCCGCCCTTTCCTATACTTTGATCTTTTTCGAAGAGTGTGTCAAGCCAAAGTCGATGTGGGATCACCTCAAGGCGCACATGGATAATCTCATCGCCCATTTTGTTTTCCCGATTTTGTGCCAGAGTGACGAGGACATTGAGTTGTTCGAGACAGACCCATCCGAATACCTCCACCGAAAGTTGAACTACTACGAGGAGGTGTCGGCCCCCGATGTTGCCGCCACGAACTTCCTGGTTACCCTTACCAAGAACCGCAAGAAGCAGACATTCTCAATTCTCACCTTCGTTAATGGTGTTGTTAGCAAGTACGAGGCTGCTCCGGATGATCAGAAGCTGCCGAGAGAGAAAGAAGGTGCTTTGCGCATGATTGGATCATTGTCATCCGTGATTCTAGGAAAGAAGAGCCCCATCGCAGATCAGGTGGAATATTTCTTTGTCCGCCATGTTTTCCCGGAGTTCCGCAGCCCACACGGATTCCTCCGCGCGCGTGCGTGCGATACGCTCGAAAAGTTCGAGCAGCTCGATTTCAAGGATCCTAATAACCTTATGGTTATCTACCGGAATATCCTGGAATCCATGACGGACTCTGAACTGCCCGTCCGTGTCGAGGCTGCGCTCGCCCTCCAGCCTCTCATTCGCCACGATGTCATTCGTACTTCGATGCAGCAGAATATCCCCCAGATTATGCAGCAACTTCTCAAGCTCGCCAACGAGGTTGACGTTGACGCATTGGCCAATGTTATGGAGGATTTCGTGGAAGTTTTCTCTGCCGAGCTAACGCCTTTTGCTGTTGCTCTCAGCGAGCAGTTGCGTGATACCTACATGCGTATCGTTGGCGAGCTCCTGGAAAGGAACGCTGCCAAGGGTGACGAGGACTCATACGGTGACTTCTTGGACGACAAGAGCATCACTGCTCTCGGTGTTTTGCAAACAATTGGAACCCTGATCCTCACTTTGGAGAGCACACCCGATGTGCTCTTACATCTAGAAACGATCCTTATGCCCGTCATTAGCATTACTCTCGAGAACAAGCTTTACGATCTCTACAATGAAGTCTTTGAAATCATCGACAGCTGCACATTCGCCTCAAAATCTATCTCTCCCACTATGTGGCAGGCCTTTGAGCTCATCCACAAGACCTTCAAGGCCGGTGCTGAGCTGTATCTGGAAGACATGCTGCCCGCACTTGACAACTACGTGGCGTATGGCTCCCAGACTATGGTCCAGAACCCCGCTTACCTTGCCGCCGTTGTTGGCATGGTTGAGGACATTTTCCGCGATGAAAAGGTTGGTGGTGTTGATAGGATCTGCGGTTGCAAGCTCGCCGAGACTATTATGCTAAACCTCCGCGGCTATGTCGACCAATATATCCCTGTCTTTATCGACCTCGCGATGCGTGTCATCGATGCTGGAGAGGCACGGACCAAGTCCTACCGCCTCCACCTAATGGAGATGGTGATCAACGCCATCTACTACAACCCTGTCCTCAGTCTTCAGGTTCTGGAATCTAAGGGGTGGACGAACAAGTTCTTCAGCGCCTGGTTCTCAAGCATTGATGGTTTCAGACGTGTCCACGACAAGACGCTATCGATTGTCGCCATCACCTCACTGCTCACCTTGAACCCTGCAGATGTCCCAACTAGCGTTCAGCAGGGATGGCCTAGGTTGCTCCAGGGAGTCACCAGACTTTTCCACACATTGCCCGCCGCTGTTAAGAGTATGTATTTTTTTTTTTTTTTTTTTTTCTAAATCCAGCCTATTAGACTGGAAGCTAATTAATTATTCACAGACCGCGAAGATGCGACAAAGGAGTCGGACTTCACATATGAAGAAGAGGAGGAAGATGACGAGGAAAACGACTGGGACGGCGAAATTGAATGGACGGAACAGGATGAGGCCGAGGTGGGCGCCGAGGGTGATATCCCCGATGAGAGTGCCGCGTACCTGGACTTCTTGAACAAGGAGGTGAGTAATACAAATACTCCGTTTTGGATCGGTTACTAATTCTTCACTAGGCTCAGAAATTCGGCTCCTTCGCTGGGGATGACGACGACGACGAGCTTGACGAGGAGAGCTTACTCGAGACTCCTTTGGATAAGCTCGAACCGTATGGGCTGTTTAAACAGGTCTTCCTGAGTAAGTTTATCTTTTCTTTTCTTTTAGGCAGTGGCATGTGTGCTAACTCAGGTGCTAGACCTTCAACAAGAACAGCCACAACTTTACGAAAACCTGACGAACATTCTGAACGACGACGAAAAGAAGATTATCGAGTCTGTGTTCCACGAAGCCGATGCGAAGGCCCTGGCCGCGGCTAATAACCAGGCTGCTGAAGCGGCAGCCCTTCAAGCCAACGGAAACCAATAGATGCTGGCTTGAGAAAAGCGACTGGTAGCCGACGTGGTCGTCACGTTGACCCAGACATAAACATTAGGCTATGATATAAAAGATGCAATGTCGATCCGGAGTCTCGTTTTTTGGACACCTACTGTTTCGTGTCAGCTGTCAAGCAGCTACTGGATCCGCCATAACGTGACCCATGCTTGTTGTTCCTTTCTGTTTAGAACGTTCTGTCGCGAGATTCCTTTCTATTTTCTGTTCATTTTCACCTGACCCTCACGACAGTATTGACCCCATTTGCATCATGTTATTGGTTACGAATTCCGTCAAAAGTCCTATCACCCTACCCCACGTCTCCCTACCCTCCATCCCGATTCCCGAGTTAATATTGTTCATTTTCGTTTTCAATTCCCTTTTATTTCCCCCCTTTTACCTACCATGACATGAGCATGAGCAATGCAATATTTATTCTTTCCACCGACAAAACAAGAGAGAACGATGTGGAAGAAGTACGCGGAGCCAACTCTGAATGCCAGGATATGCAATTGATGTCAGATACCATCACGTGACATATATAATCGAGACACTTGAACATTTAAAACATCATTCCGATAGCTCTTATGGAGCATATGGGGCTTGTCTTCAAGGTAAAGAGACCCAGGAAGATCCGCCATTATGCAACACCACATCTTGTAGGTGGACCCTTAAATGGATGAGGTCTTGACTTGCAATGCTCTAGACCCGCAACGTCATAATGATGATACAGCCTACCAAAAGAACGTGCCCTGACATTGAACATGGTAGTTATTTAATGCCTGCAATCCCTTGCTTCGCTCTCCAGTAAATCAATATACTTCTGCAAAGTAACATCCTTACGTACCACGTATCTACCGAAGGTACTTCCCCAACCGTGCCCAAAACTCTACCTACCTATCTCAACCCTAACTAACCAGACCAGCCCACCACCACTACCGCCACCTCCCAAATCAAATAACACTCTTGTTTATCCACAATGTCCGCCAAGTTATCCGGCCGCCAGTCCCCGCCTCCCGAAAGCCAAAGCGGCCCTCAAGAAAACTCGCCACCTGGGTCCGGCCACATCGATCACAAATTCGCGCCTGGCCCCGAATATGCGCCCATGACAGCCGATGCCGAGCGACGCGGCGTCGAGAACCCCCACACAGCTGGGCTGACGAGCAACCCGAAACATATCCTCGAGGATATTGAGGCACGGAAATATCATAAGGGGCCTGGGAATGAGGTCAGGATGCAATGATTGGATCGGATGGGGTTGATTATGAGGTTATGATGTATATTCTATTTAAATGACAGAACAGGAATAATTGAATTGTATTTGTATGCATTTATTTACTTTATTTGAATGGCATAAGTGGTGCACGTGCAGAGTTAGATACATAGACGTTTGATTGCCCTACCTTACCCATTGGGGATATATTAGGAGGGGCATATTGCAAAGAAAAGGGGTTCGAAGTACTGAATTGTATCTCTCTTTAAGACAGGTGGCGTTAGATTGGGTGCTAATTAATCCAACAATTCTACGGTTGTTACCAGAGGTGAAATTGATCGTGGACGGAGTGTCATTAAAGCTCAGTTTGTAAACTTCTGTCGCAGACAGCGAGGGTAATCGACTATGAACATAAGAATAAAAAGAAGAACCATCCAAAAAGTCATCATGCTAGAAACACAATGGGCAAAGAGGATCATAAGAATCATAAAATCCAGGCGCAGTCATCAGGAGGTATAATTACAACGCCTCGGGAAAGAGGTGTTTACGCCTTCTCAGTAGCAGCCGGGGCAGCTTGAGCAGCTTGAGGTTCCACGCCAGGGGCAGGGGCAGGGGCAGCAGCAGCCTCAGTCGCAGCAGCACCCTCACCCTCAGTCTTCTCCGGCTTTCCAGCCTTCAAGTCTGCGAGTCTCCTGGCTTCGTTGTGGATATCGCGAACCTGCTTATCGGTCTGGGAGTAGAAATCGCGCAGCTTCTGGCCAGAAGGCGTGCCGAGGGCCTTCTCGAAGTAACTGTGCAGCCCGCGCCAGCCACTAGCGGCCTTGTCACTGAGCTTGTAGCTTTCATCGAGGCCTCTAGCACGGTCAGTAGCGCCGGTCTTCTTATCGAAATTGCTCAGCACGCTCGTGAAGCGAGACGAGAAACCGTGCTTCTGGTCAAGAGCGATAGCTCTCTGGAGCGCCTGATCGCTGATAGCGTAACCATGGGCGAGGTATTCTGCGAGAATGCGCGAGCGCGGCTTATCTTCCTGCTCGATGTCGTTGTGGTTCTCGTCTTTGGCTTGGGCGGCTGAGGTGCCCTGCTCGCCAGCAATATCCTCGAGAGATTGCGCGGCTTTGACGGTCACGACGGAGGGGCCGAGCTGGGTTTGGTCGAGTAGAAGGGCTGTTTTGGCAGCACTGTTGTGTGTTAGTTTGATTGGGAATGGATGACAGAAGTCCCAGTTTGCGGGGTAGACTTACGCATCCTTTTCGAATGTAACGCTTGCCGATTTGGGAGCGTTGGCTTCGCTGGAGGTGGGAGTGACAGAGATATTGACAATCTTGCCGCTGTCGAATTTGTTAAATCTGGAATTGTCCTAGCAGGGAAAAGGGAATTGTATACCAGAAGCTGAAGAAGTCCTGGACTTCCTTGTCCGAAGTAGAGGAGGCGATGCCTGAAACGTGGACGGTGGTGTGGTCTGACATTATGATAGGTCTGTATTCGATTTGAAGTGTGGATGTGAACAAGGAATCGGCGAAGTCAAGTATTAGGATGTCTGATTGATAAAACCAGGAACAGAGAGCACGCCGCGGGGTATTTATCCAAATGATGACGCTGGCCGCCACACCTTATGACGTTTACCATACCGTCAGCTATGCACAGCCACAGTGGGTCCTGATGCGAGCTTGATTCCAGACAAAAACGTCAGGGAGCTACGCTAAACGGTAGTCCAGCCCAAGCGCAAGGCAGTAGAATTTGATAAAAATAGCAGTTCAGCGGAAGAAATTGGGGGAAGGTACGAGAACATATATCCTGGCTGCCCCAAGTTCGGCAAACCGATTGATTCTTAGTGGATTGTGGCTGATGCGACGCAGCATAAGGTAGTCGCACAATTATCTAACGGATGGTCCAATTTCTATCAATTTCTATAGTACGGAAGCTAGTCTTCCAAAGAAAGCGTTTGACTTTTTTGCACGCTGAGTTCCAGCTCCAGCTCTCGAATACGCCGCCTCAGCGCCTCGTTTTCCTGAACCAGGGACTCCACCTCTCCTTGGGAAGTCGTCTCAACACTCGACCCTGACGGTATGCGCTGCGAGAGTGAGCTTCGGCGGCCATGCATGCGTGAGCCATATGAAACATGAGCGGATGCATCACGCCTTCGCTCTTGATGCTGGGATGTTACTGATTTAAGACTCTGAGACCGCTCGGGAGACACGAGGGATGGCCGCCGACCTCGGCCATTCGTTCGCGAGCCCTGTATTACTGGGAAGAAGGAAGCACTTAGATTTGAAGAGGACCGGTGTCGTCGCGATTCTGTTGGGTATATAGGTCCGGCAATGTATGGCGATCCGTGGAGTGCATCGAGGGGTTCGTTGAGTGTTGTCGAGGTAGACGAGGCTGTCGAGGCAACAGAAGATGTTCGGTGACGGAGGGTGGAGAGTTCCCTTGACAGACGATTGACCTACGAACACGCTGGTTAGACCTGCAGGTCCAAAGGGTACAAATTGAGTATCTCACCATTGCCTCTTGTTCCTGCTCTAGGATTGAATGGATATCGGAGGGCGAGAGGGCTTTCGGTTGTCGTAAGGGTCCTGCGCAATCGAGTCAAACACCAGTCCAAGTGGGATCGTACTTCTTGCAGTCTTACCGGAGGTTGCTCTTGCACGCGCCTGGTCGCTAACTTTGGCCGGGGTCCCTATATCTGGGCTTCGACCCGTCGCAAACGTTGGAGGACTCATTGCTTGTGATGATTGCCGAGACGATAAGGAAGCGGGCTTAGCTGCTTGAGCTCTATCTGTTGCTGCACGGGGTCGAGTTCTGGGTTGGGGGAGGGGCGTTTGAATGATTTCTGTAGGCATAACGATGGCTGTTTTGAGAGAGAAATACACGGGAACAAGAGAGCGAAAACGTCAGAACGAGGGGGAAAATAGCTTAATCTACTATTCAAGGGGTTTGGTAAACAGAGGGGTCATAATTCATGATGTGTCGGATGAAGGCCAACCCCTTGATGGAGATTCCCTGACGAAAAACATGCCAGCAACGGTGGACCAAGACATGGATTCTAAACAAAGAGAATGCATGAGACCTGTCAGCAACCCTTGCTGGCTGTGATCTTTGTTCTGCTTGCCATATTCGGAGCACGCCTGGAATGGCTTTGAATACGACTAATTAAATTAAGTACCCCAGAGTTAACTCCTGCTCGGAAGTAATACAAAATAGAGTCATGATTGAACTATAACCCAGATCCCGAGAAATTTAATTGAATAATTATGCCCTTCATGAAAGGGACAAGGCCCTGTCCACCTAAAACTCAAGTTGTTAAGCCCTATCCGTCGTGCGCTCTGCAGTGAAAGCACCTTCAGGATGCTGTATATCATCGCGCAGGGTGTCAGAGTACAGCGCCTGTGCTATCGCCACAAAGATAGATCCTCAGACCCGGATAATTAGCTGTGTTGCTGACTCAAGAGGTGGAAAGCCCCTAACATTAACGTGTCGATTGTCCCAATAAAAACGGCATTGCTAGGCCCTCGGAGGGTAGGAGGTTTTGGGCAACCATGAGGCAACATTATCACTACCTTAACATCACCATCATATAGATCTAAATTCGGCCTCAGGCAGCTGATGTGTCAAATAAACTCATTGGACAGGCCTTTGGGTAAATATTAATGATAATGCTGCATAAGGAATGTATCATGATAAATTAATGAATGTTATCTTTGGGGGTGGTTTTGGCTGGAGAGAATCTCCAGTAAATGCCAGCAAAGGATCTGACCAATGATATGTCACGAATCGGATCTAATTAGTTATCACGTGCGACGTTCTGCTTAGGTAATTGCGATCTACAGCCAACAAACAAACGTCCAGGAGCAACAGGGAGATGATGATAAACCGCGGCACTTCTGGGTTTCAGATTTAGAGTGTTTTGCGTTTGAGCTCGAGCCAGACGTCCCTTGCGCTTATTAGCTCGCGATATCCCGCTCGTTGCCAGTAATGGCCTGTCAAAATGCCTCTGCGACAGCTTCGGGCCCCTCCAGCATTCCTCCCTTCGCGCAGCCTCTCGCTCCTTACGTCAAGACTCGACAGGAAGCTCTGCATATCCGACAGGTTCTCACAAGCTACCTCCGCTCACATATCATCTTTGCCGATAATGACCCCGATCACCCCGATTGTCACGCTCAATCCCACCTTTCGTTATCTGTGTCGGACAATGCGGTGACGGACGTGAAGCGAATCCCTGCGGACCTGACAGGGCTGCGGAGGGAATATTTGCAGGCCCTACAAGCAAATGTGGCCGCTAGGAAACAGTACCAGCAGATCTCGGAGAAATTGGATACTCTGCACTCCGAGGGATCCAAGTTACCCGGATCCTCCTCTCCTGATAGTTCCTTGGAGCTGCAGGCTTACCTTCGACTCGTCCGTGATCGACGCCGATATGCAAAACTACAGGTTTTTGAACACTATTTTAACGAACTACGAGCACGCGGTGCCCCCCGACCCGAAGATTTTGAGAAACAGGAAGGCCGAGAGCAATTCACACTGCCTGAGGATTTCGGAGACGAAGGTCAGGACAATGGCGCAGTAGGTGGCGATGTTGAGGAACTGGTGCATAAACTCGAGAGGGCAGTTATTCGTGCAAAGTCGCAGCTGGACCGGGAAAGAGAGTTATATGCGGAATTGAAGGCTCGGAATGCATCTGAGGGTAACCGAGCGGAAACATCTGCTCCCGCTGCAAAAGCTGCTGCTCTCCAGCAGACTCGAGACGAGCTTGTACAATGGGTAGAGGATAAGCTTGTCGGTGGTGGGAATGGTGAAGAAGACCCTGTGGAGGAACTACCCGCCGAAGAGATCGAGGAATCTGCCCGTATCCTCGAGGAACAAAGAGTACGAATCCTTGAGCAGTACAGAGTCTACACGGAAACCCGGAAGCGTTTGTTAGAGGCCGCTGCTCGGGCTTGCCAGCCTGTGTCAACGGCATCTACGAAATCATCGCCGCGACCTCCGGAGCTCAAGGGGTTGTCTACAGATGAGACGCTACCCTTAGAGCCATTGGAAGTTCTATCATATGCCAGCAATGTTCTGCACCCGGTTTCAAAAAGCCAGCGGTCTTTGGCTTTGCAGAAGTTTTATTTGACTGGCTTGCTTGCCAAGGAGAAAAGCACGACTCTACGCGTGCTCAATCGCCTGAGGGATGAGAGCCACCTTCTCCCTGAGTATCCAATCCTTGCCCGACAACCCCGCTTTAAGCATGCGGCGGCAGCCCTCAACTCCAGACATGCTGCGAACCAACAGGATCCGGTCAAACAGGACGAAATTGTCAGCATGGCCGAGGCCTGGGCGTTTGCATCCGCAGCCGCTGGGTCCAGTGAAAAAGAATATGTAGAGCAAAAAGTCACAGATGGCAACGACAGTGCAGATCACGCCCAGCAAGAGTTGCAGAATGTGTACAATTTGTTGAATCAAGACCTGGAAGAGGCCCAAAAAGATGAGCAAGGCGACGACCAGAAAGACGGCGATCTCTGGACCCTCGAAGCTCGCTCCACTAGGTCTCAAGCGAGGATGTCTCGGTCTGAGAAGCGGCCAAAAGGACCGTGGACGCGTCTGAATGGCAAAGTCGGAGTTGCAGATTAGATGATGGAACCGTCATTATAGTTCACTAATCCTACTTTTCTTCCATTACTTTACACACTAGAGTGGCGGGCATCTAGTAAAAGCCCAACACGTTGCATTGAGTGACGAGTCTATCGAGAGATCAGGGGAAAGGATCCGGTCTACCACACGAATACGTTGGAGATGGGAATCTTGTTTCTTCTGCTGTATTTGCTGCATCCCAGTCGAACTCGTGCAGCGCAGTTACAGGAGAACTCGGTGTATGTTACTAGTAGGGCCGCCCTGCTTGTTTCAATTAGTTTTGTCAGCGGACTGAGATGCATGGAAAGGCTTGAGGACCTGCCACATTTGACTGGCGTGTCGCGTTACTCGAGCAGGGGGACTGCCATGTTTACATTGCCATGGTATGGGAATCAGCATTCCATCAGACACTCAATACTGATATATTTAAGTCGCCTATCAGGTTCGAGCGTGCTGCAACTACATACTTGTAATTGAGGTTATGCACGGTTTCATTGAGCTGCATGTAACTGCGAAACTTCGGTCCTGCAGCACAAGGTTCGACGTGACTCCATCTTGCAGAAAGTGAATGGCTCAGTCTGCAGTGACTGATATGTGGCTGCCTCTCCTCGATTCTTCATAAGTCCATCGCCATATCCTCTTCCTCATTTGAGCTTCACAAAACCGCCTTCTCATCCTAAAGCACTTGCTGTCAAACCATTCCTCTTTTTCCATCATGGTAGGCCGGAATAGTGCACGCCTACTGCCAAATAAAGAACTCAGGACAAATATAGAACGGTCTCTTACCCCAACCGACGAGTTCGTGAAACTGTTTCCTTGCAACGAGTTCCCTGGGCGGCATACGACTTCGGGGCGCTGAATCCAACGAAACCAAGACTGCGAGATAATAGACTATCTGTTTGTTTAAGCTTTTTCCAAGGCTGAGCTGTATGAATTTGCCATTGACACTTAGATAGCGAGCAGCATGTTCTTGAATATGAGTAAAATCGAACACTCGGTTTCGAGAATAGTCAAGCTGCGCATAATCTGGACGTACCCCGATTGCTTAGGCCTTCTCGATGCTATACACAAGCTTTACATGGAAGATCCCTGAACATCCCGGATAATTAACTTTGCTCTCACATATCCCATATCGCCATCCACTATAGGATTTTCTTAAGCTCCGTTACATAAACCCACCGTCCGGCTTTTATCTGCACCCTTGTCTTGTGATAAACAGTGAATACCCAATGCCCCGGCACTCACCCAGTCGCGCTCCTACAGCCCTAACTGTCTAATCCACCAAAAATGTCGCCTCCCTACCCCGTCCTCATCATCGGCGCAGGCCTCTCGGGCCTCACAACTGCTCGCCTCCTTACCAATTCTGGGATCCCCTGCATCGTCTTCGAGGCCTCCCCTCCCTCCCGCAGCCAGGGGTACGCCATCTCTCTCCGCAACTGGGGCTTCAATTCCCTCCTCGCAGCGCTGGGAAACCTACCACTGTCCAGTCTAACAAGAGCCGTAGCCCCAGACCGACACATCGGCGGCTGGGGCTGGCTCGACCAATCCTGGCGAAACAACCAAACGGGCTCAATCATCCTCATGCCGCCGCGCGAGACAAAAGAGAAGCCGACCATCCTGCGCGCGAACAGAAATGCACTCCGGACTTGGATCGTAGACTGTGGCGAGGAAGAACTAGACGTCCGGTACGGACACCAACTTACAAACGTCAACCTCCGCAAGAGCGACGATGCTGATGGTGGTGGTGGTGGTGGAAACGGCGATATCGTCGTTGAATTCTCAAACGGCGCACAATACCACGGCTCCCTCCTCATCGCCGCCGACGGCGTACATTCCACCGTCCGCTCGTTGGTATTGCCATCCGTCACGCCCGAAATCGTGCCCGTGCTTGTCTACCATGGAGGCTTCAAGCTCAGCCGCGACGAGTACGAGCGCGTTATCCGGCCACACAGTGGGGAGTCCACGATCGTAGCGGGCGTTGGCGACGGCTTCAACACGCCGATAACGGTATGCAATATCACGAACACAACGGTGCACATGGACTGGACCTACTCGCGGCCTAGTATCCCGGACAACGACCCGTTGTATAACCCGGACATCACGTCCGAGGAGGCGAAGGTGATCCCTGAGGCGCTGGTTGAAGAGATTAACGAGAGGAAGCTGGGTGAGCCGTGGTCGCTTTTCTTGAATGGGGAGGCGATGAGGGGACATCGGGTGTATAATTGGCTGACGAGATGTGTGACGATGGAGAAGAGGGATGTGGATTCTGTTGCGAAGAAAGGGGTTGTCTTTGTTGGGGATTCGTGGCATGCGATGCCTATCTTTGGGGGTGAGGGAGGTAACCACGCGATTGTTGATGGGGTTGAGTTGGCGAGGGGTTTGGAGGGGGTGATGGGGAAAAAGGGAGGACGAGGAGGGGACGATGTACGAGGGGCTATTGGGGCTTACTATAATAAGGCCTGGAGAAGGAGTCAGGATGCTGTTAAAAGGTCGAAACAGAGGTTTTATCAGCTTCATCGTCCGATCAGCGAGTGGGAGGAGATTGCAGAGAAGCAGAAGCGGGCGTAGTCAGTCAGTTAGGGCTACGAGACAGCCATTTCACAACATGCCATACCCGTGTAAATCAACCGGATGGTCGGACTTTTAGCATAATAAAAACCTATCTAGGCCCTAAGCCAACACACTGTCTATTTCAATACCTACAGTTCGATTCAATTCATTCGACGCGCACGGACAAACCACCGCCGCTTCGTCGCACCTCCCGGCTCAAACCCAACCTTGCGATCTTCAGCCAATTTCCACAAGACCTGATTCAGGAACGGCGCAAGGGCCTTCTCAATGTCATCCGGAACATCGCCATACATCGCCGTTACAATCTCGTGTAGCGTCAAGCCACCCGGCCCCCGACCCTGTCCTGCCGCCGTTCGGCATTCCTCTAATATCGAAAAGACCTGTTGCACACGAAATTCTCTGTGCTTGATATACTCGCGCATCTTATCTGGGAGATTTTCAATCACCGCCCCGTGAGCTGGGTACCCCAGAGGGCAATGCAAATTCGCCATCAGCGTCATGCTCTCCATATATTGGCCCAGATCCTCCACAACGGAGTATCCGTGACCCAGCACGTTATCGCCGGTAAATAGAGCGTTTTCTTCTTCCATCAAGAAGCACATGTGGTCGGCTGCATGACCGGGTGTGTGGACCGCACGGATGGTGGCGCCCTCAACCCGGAAGATCTGACCGTCTAGAATATTCTTTTGCCCGTTGTCGGGCCGGTTTTTGTAAATGCGCGAGGACAAAGACGGATTATACGCCACAAGGTCGGGAGCTCCGCCTGTATGATCACCGTGCCAGTGAGTGAGAAGAACATGGGAGATGTCCAAATCTCGCTCCTCTAGTACGTGGGTGATATCTCGAATCCAAGAAGGCATCCCCTGGGAGAAGGACGAGCATGAGTGACATGGAATGATCTTGGCCTGGGTTGGGTAAGACAGAAAGTGCGTACCTGGCCAGTATCGATTAGGATCCGAGATCTGCCTGTTCCAACGAGGTATGTGTTCGTTCCCTGCAGTCGCATGGGACCTGCATTTCCGCCCAGGACCCGGATGACTCGGTCAGATAGATCTGAGAGAACAGGCAGAGCTGGGATAGTCGCCTCCCTACCAGAGAGGTATTCTTGCCAGAAGTCCTGCGGGAAGGGTATTCTAAACGCCATCACGACAGCCGAAAGGAGCCATGGGGCCGAGAGAGCGGAAGAGAGAATGAGAAAGAGAGGGGTTGAGCTTCGAGTCTGTAATATCGGAACAAGCTCCGTTCTTCGGCGGCATCACTGCGACGGGTTTTAATCGGGCATATTTGATAGAGCACCGAGAAAAATTAAGACCCGAAAGAGTGAGATTAAGAGTCAGCGCACGCCAGAGAGGCTCGACCAGCCGTTTCGAAAAGTCCCCGTATGACCATTTACACAGCATCTCGTCACAAGATGGGAATCCCATCACACTCTGCGGAAATTCCCGTACGGGGTCTTTTGCCCTTGAAGCAATAGCATCAAAACCCCGCGCGTAGCAGTCCTGTATAGCTATGCCGAGTCTGCCGCCGGTACAGATACATGTACATCTTCCTCACGTTAGGAGCGCTTGAGCTCGCCAAGCAGAGAAAATGAAAGACAATACGCATTGCACATCCCTAATCTTCTTTGGGAATGAGTTTCCCAACGATGATCTCAAAGGACTGCTCCGTTGCCTGCTACGGCTCAGTAGGGACCGCAGGTTTCGCCAGTTGGCCACTTTTCTGGAGGAGTCGACGCTCGTTCTCAAGAAAGAAGTGGCTGCACTTCCGCAGCCATTGAGGGACCTTGTACCGCATTTCCATACACTGTTGCCTCTCGCCGATCTTGGGGCCTTCCACCAGGGCCCTCTGGGTGCTGCCATGGAAAGTGCGCTATTGACTGTGCTGGAATTAGGCATGTTTATTGGGTAATGATACTCCCCTTTGGTTTATGGTCAGGAATGGAACTGATCGAATAAAATTAGGCATTATGAGGCCAAAGGACGCGACTGGGATTTATTCCCACACAACACCACCCTTGCTGGTTTGAGTATCGGTCTGCTAGCCGCGGCCGGGTTAGCCCTATCAACCAACCTAGCAGAAGTTGCCCAAAACGGTGCCGAATGTGTCCGTGTGTCATTCCGTCTTGGAGTATATGTCAGCGAGATCTCTCGAAAGCTTGAAGCACCCCAGGCGGACGGTACGCTATCGAGCTGGGCTCATGTCGTCACCGGAGAGACCAAATCCGCCATCCAAGACGAACTCACACAATATAACTTGGAATCTGGCACTCCAGAGCTCCTCAAGGTCTTCATCAGCGCAGCTGATAAAACCTCCGTCAGTGTAAGTGGGCCACCATCACGGATGAAAGCCTGCTTCGGAGGCTCGCACCTACTGCGGTATTCGAAGTCCTTTGCCCTCCCGGTATACGACGGTCTATGCCACGCATCGCATCTGTACAATGAGGATTCAATCAACACAGTCATCAACAGTGCTGAGTCCCTCATCCCTACTTCTCGTCCAGTTCGGCTTTTCCTCCACTCTTCGAACACCGGTCAGCCATTTCTGGCCACCACTGCGCGTGAGCTATTCCAGGCCATCGGCACAGAGCTGTTGACCGGAACCATTTACCTTGACAATGTCACCGACGGTATCCTTGGAAAAATCGGCAGCTTCAGCCCAAGTCAATGCCGGATTGAGACTTTCCGCACTTCGATAGTATTCAAGAGCATATTGGCAGCTGTCAAGGCAGAGTTTCCTAGCCTTGAGATAGAGCTAGTTGACTTAATTCCCTGGGCCCTAATGGATTATGGAACCCTTCAGCCCCGTTCCTTTGCTCACTCGAAGCTCGCTATTGTCGGAATGGCCTGTCGTATGCCTGGCGGCGGCAACGACACTGAGCTTTTCTGGGAAATTTTGGAGCGGGGGCGCGATGTCCATACGACAGTACCGGCGGATCGTTTCGATCTCAAAACGCATTATGATCCCACAGGCAAGACCGATAATGCGGCGACAACTCCATACGGCAACTTCGTCGATTGCCCGGGATTATTCGATGCTGGGTTTTTTAATATGTCCCCAAAAGAGGTATGTCGTCCATACGGTCTGAAGAGGTAGCCACAGAGATATAGAATGCAATGCTAACAGACACAGGCGGAACAAACAGATCCCATGCAACGACTGGCACTCGTCACGGCATATGAAGCCTTGGAGATGGCGGGGCTTGTCCCCGGTCGAACCGCGTCGTCCAACCCTAAACGAATCGGAGCTTACTACGGACAAGCAAGCGACGACTGGCGAGAATTGAATGCATCACAGAATATTGGTACCTATGCGGTAACAGGGGGTGTGCGTGCCTTTGGGAATGGCCGCATTAACTACTATTTTAAGTTTCCAGGTCCCTCGTTCAGCATCGATACTGCCTGCTCTAGTGGATTGGCTGCTGTTCAGGTGGCTTGTTCAGCACTATGGGCAGGGGAAGCGGATACGGCACTCGCCGGTGGACTGAATATTATCACTGATCCAGATAATTATGCAGGTCTGGGGTGCGGTCACTTCCTTTCTAAGACTGGCCAGTGCAAGGTTTGGGATGAGACTGCTGATGGATACTGTCGCGCCGATGGGATTGGTTCTGTTGTTATCAAACGTCTAGAGGACGCAGAGGCAGATAATGACAATATCATTGCCGTTGTATTATCTGCAGCCACGAATCACTCAGCTGAAGCCATATCCATCACTCACCCTCATGCCGGAAACCAGAAGGATAACTACCGCCAAGTAGTTGATGGCGCTGCCATAAATCCGTTGGACGTGAGCTTCATTGAACTCCATGGAACAGGGACTCAGGCTGGTGACGCGGTGGAATCCGAGTCCGTGCTAGATGTATTCGCGCCCAGGTCACCGATGCGACGTCCGGATCAATTATTGCAGCTAGGTGCAGTGAAAAGCAATATCGGACATGGAGAAGCGGCGGCGGGTATTGCGTCGTTCCTGAAGGTGCTGTTAATGTACCAGAAGAACATGATTCCGGCCCACATTGGTATTCATACAATCATGAATCCAACCATTCCTAAGGACCTGGAGCAACGCCGTGTCCGATTGACCCAGACGAATACAGCATGGCCACGCCCAGTTGGCAAAAAACGAATTGCAATGGTCAACTCATTCGGCGCACATGGTGGCAACACCACAGTATTATTGGAAGACGGGCCGGAGCGAAATAAAGCAGTTGATAGGGAGGATCGCTCAACCCATACCATCGCAGTCTCGGCCAAGTCCAAGAAGTCTCTCCAAGCTAATATTGCAAACCTACTACTCTACCTAGAGCAGAACCCGGATACCGATCTGGCGGACGTGTCATACACAACTTGTGCGCGCCGCATACATTACAACCTGCGCGTAGCATTCGCCGCCTCAAGCATTTCTGGGCTTCAGGAATCGTTGCGCAACGCGGGTACAAAGGAGGGAATCGCGGAGGTGAGGCCAGTTCCAGGGGATGTTCCCCCGGTCGTGTTTGCCTTCACCGGCCAAGGGGCGTACTACGAGGGCATTTCTCGGGAGCTATTTGATTCATTCCCCTATTTCCGCGAAGAGGTTCTGCAACTCGACCACGTTGTTCAGCGGCTTGGGTTCCAGTCGATTGTACCCGTGATTGACGGCAGTGTCGAAGAGAGTCCATCGGCGACGGTGACGCAGCTTAGCATAGTCGTTATTGAGATTGCCCTGGCACGCCTCTGGATCCTTTTACTTGGCCTTCAACCCAGCGCTGTAATTGGTCATAGTCTGGGCGAGTATGCCGCGCTGGTCATCGCAGGCGTACTATCCACGGCGGACGCTCTTTTCCTGGCTGGGCAGAGAGCTCAGCTAATTGAGAAATTTTGTGTTCCAGGCAGCCATGCAATGCTATCGGTACGCGCACCAGCATCGGAGATCAAAAGGCTCTTAGGTGATGCGAAGTACGAGATTTCTTGCCAAAATACTCTCAAGGATACCGTAATCGGCGGGACAAAATCTGATTTAGTTGCTGCCCGAAATACGCTCGAGGCCAGCAATGTTAAGTGCGTACCGGTAGACGTACCGTTTGCATTCCACACAGAACAGGTGGACCCGATTCTAGACAGCTTAGCCCGAATCGCGGAGACTGTGCACTTCAAAGCACCTAGCGTTCCCATTCTGTCACCTCTATTGAGAAGTGCGATATTCGATGGGAAAACTATCAATTCCAACTATCTGACACGGGCCACACGAGAGCCTGTTCATTTTACCGATGCTTTGGAAGCTGCACAGGATCTCGGGATGGTGAATGATCGAACAGTATGGGTTGACGTCGGACCGCACCCTGTTTGTGCCAGCTTCGTGCGGAGTTTGATACCCAAGGCGCGTGTTGTCTCGTCATGCCGACGAAATGAAGATAACTACGCCACTATGGCGAAAAGTCTTGTTGCCTTGCATCTGGCTGGTGTCACTCCGTGCTGGAACGAGTATTACCGCGCCAATGAGCAGGCGTACTCTCTTCTTACTTTGCCCAAGTATGCCTGGAACGACGTCAACTACTGGATCCAGTATGTTGGGACCTGGACGTTAGACAAGGCTCATCTGAAATATACCGGAACAAATGGACGGCCGACTGTTACCCCTTCATCATCTGCCCTGCGGACATCCTTAATCCACCAAATCATTGAAGAGACGCTTGACGAGAAAGCGGCCACGCTCAAAGTCGTATCTGACCTGCAACATCCGGATTTCCTTGAGGCCGTTCATGGACATCAAATGAATAATTGCGGCGTGGCCACATCGGTGAGTTCTGCCGCCCTCTCGTTTTTATTACCAATGTGTACTGACAGCAACCCTAGTCAATTTGGACCGATATGGCACTGACAGTTGGCGAGTACCTTTATAACCGGCTGGTTCCGGGTTCAAAGGTATATCCGAATGTGGGCGAGCTAGAGGTCCTGCACGCGACAGTGGCCAGCCCGGCCAAGAACAACACACAGCTTTTATATCTTGATGCCCACCTGGATCTATCGACTCAGCGGATGTCACTTTCTTGGTTCAACGTCGATCCCGCAACCGGCGACAAGGCTGCCGAGTCTTATGCTACAGGATCCGTACGGTTTGAGAACAACGCGGAAAAATGGAAAACGGAATGGGAGCGCATGACGCATCTGATACTTGGTCGAATTGAGGCATTAGAGCGTATGGCTGCCGAGGGACAGGCAAGCCAGTTGTCCAAGGCGTTATCATATGCGTTATTTAAAAACGTGGTTGACTATGCGGACCGATACCGCGGCATGGACCGTGTAATCATCCATGACTATGAGGCATTCTCGGATATAACTCTGATACCAGAGCGTCATGGCGTTTGGCATACGCCTCCACACTGGATCGATAGTGTCTCTCATCTCGCTGGCCTTGTCATGAACGGGAGTGACGCGTCTAATACCCGCGATTTTTTTTATGTCACGCCTGGGTATGATAGCTTCCGTATGTTGAGGAAGCTGGAGCCCGGTGCTCAATATCAAAGTTATGTGCGCATGTTCCCAATTCCGGAACCTAATATGTATGCCGGTGACTTGTATATCCTCCAGGATAACCAGATTATCGGCATGGTTGGCCAATTGAAATTCCGTCGGGTGCCACGTCTGCTCATGGACCGATTCTTCTCGGCAGAAGCAGCATCAAAACAATCCATGTCTTCTTCTGCTCCTACAGCTACCCGTGCTCCAATTCCTGTGGCCAAGCTTGCTCAACCAGCTCCACCACCACTTAAACCAGCAGACGCACCACTTCCAAATGGCCAGCCGCGGGGCACAAATCAGCTTCCCAGTCCATCTCAGAAGGAAATGGAATCAGAGCCTGCAATTAACGGGGTCAACCCGGCCGACGAAGAGAAGACACCTATCAGACCAAACGCAGGAGGCCCCAACGGGACAAGTTCCCAGCCGGAGGTTACTGGTGTCGTGGGCCAATGTCTGCAATTGATCGCTAATGAGACAGGCCAAGGTGTGAATGACTTGACAGCCGATTCAACTTTCGTGCAGTTAGGAGTTGATTCACTCATGTCACTTGTGCTTTCAGAAAAATTCCGAGCTGAGCTTGGGCTGGAAGTTAAGAGTTCGCTTTTCCTTGAGTGTCCGACGGTTGGAGATATGATGGAGTGGTTGGAACAGTACTGTTAGATGGTATTTTGTGTTGACTAAGAGCTGAGTATTAGAATGATCTTTATACCGTATGTTATGAAGCCTATCGCTGTATCGAATTCATATACCCCGGGACTCAGCCAAGACTTGCGAGCGTAATGTTCCTTTTCCACCATTATTCCGCGATCGTGAGGCATACACAGTCGGCCAATTTGCTTTTGAGTTGGAATTTTCAATTCTCAATCGTTGAAATGGCATGAGATGATGAAGGTTGATCCGATGTTCATCGACTTCAACAAGAACCCACTACGCTACCTGCCTCATTCCATAGGTGGGCCCTGCTGTAGGTCAATCCACGTGACTAAATACATGTTGCAGCACACAGGCAGCACCCTGTAATATCAGCACTTGTACACCTTGGAACCAAGTAAAAGTCTCTATAGAGGTCATACTGGATTTGAAGAATTGATTCCACTGTTCCCTGGGTCAATTGACCGATATTTTGAATATTTCCAAGTAACTGATCGTCCCTGGGCCGATAAAAAAGTGCGCGATACCAGAGAAGGAAATAATTCAGGAACTTGATCCCAACAAATGACAGAGCTGGATTTGTATTACATAAACAGACGGCCGGGCCGGGTGATCACATGGACAGCATACGATTGGTGCGGAAAGCAGGCGGTGAGCATGAGGGCTTTTTGTGCTCTCGTTGGGTCCGACATAGGGATCTTTTTTTTTCTGGCTCTCCACACACCGGAGTTCTTATCGGCCCTGAATTCGAGGTCTCTTTCTTGGGGAGTTCTCCGTCGCAGCCTGGCGCTATTCCAGTTTCTCTCTGACAGTCTCCTCCGGTTCCGTTGACTCATCGCCCGACTTTACCTCCATAAATTTTTTTGTGTCCCTCCGCCTCCGCCCGCTTCTCACCGTCTTCTTTTCTTCCTTGACTCACCACATCTGGCCAATTCCTCAATTCCCCTTATACTCGACTCCCTTCCTCCAGTCTTGGGCGTGCGGCAGAAGGCGGGACGACGGTAGGGATTATTTTAGGCCGAGAGCTCAGGAAACGAAGCCCACGGAGCTATACCAGTGCGAACGTCCATATCTCCGCTCTCCATTCTAAGCGGAACGATACAACCCAGTAGAGCGTAGTTTCAGCTCAATTGGACTGTTCCTCCTTCTCTCTACCCTATTTTCCCCTTCTTATCGGGTAGCGCGCCGCGCAATGGTTCTCGCCGCTCGGTGCGGGCAGGCTACGTCCTCCCTTTTGCGTCAGCGATGCCTCGCTGAATCCCGTCGGTCTGCGCTGGCTCTGCGCTCTTTCACTTCTCAGACCAACACTGCTCGTTCCACAGCTTCGGCGCTCCGACTGCAGCAAAAGACACCTTCTCCATGGCGGCCGCAGCAGCTGCGCAGCTTCTCAAGCGCTCTCTGCCGCTTGGCCGCGGAGTCAACCACCGGCGACAGCCTGTTTTCCAGTGGGATCGTCCGACCTGGCGCTAACCTGGTTGATGTCAAGAAGGTGCTTGTTATCGGTAGTGGTGGTTTGAGTATTGGACAGGCTGGAGAGTTTGATTACTCTGGTAGGTCACACCGGCTGCCTGCAACTAGGCCAGTTTTTTTTTTTTCCTTTTTTCTTTTTCCTTGACCTCATTCAATTGGTTCATGAACGTGTTCGCTGATTACAATTCTCCCGCACACAGGTTCTCAAGCCCTCAAAGCTCTCAAGGAAGCCGGTGTTCAGTCGGTGCTGATCAACCCCAACATTGCGACTATCCAGACCGACCACAAGCTCGCCGACGAAGTTTATTATCTCCCTGTCACTCCGGAATACGTCACATACGTTATCGAGAGGGAGCGCCCTGATGGTATTTTCCTTTCCTTCGGTGGCCAGACCGCACTCAACCTCGGTGTGCAAATGAACCGCATGGGTACCTTTGAGCGTTATGGCGTCCGCGTCCTCGGAACCAGCATCAAGACTTTGGAAACCAGCGAGGACCGTGACCTTTTCTCTAAGGCCCTGAATGAGATTAACATCCCTATTGCTGAATCTATCGCTGTCGGCACCGTCGACGAAGCCTTGAAGGCTGCTGGTGAAGTTGGCTATCCCATCATTGTTCGTTCCGCCTACGCCCTGGGTGGTCTCGGTTCTGGATTCGCGAACAACCCCGAGGAGCTGAAGAACTTGGCCTCTCGTTCTTTGACCCTCTCTCCTCAGATTTTGGTCGAGAAATCTCTCCGCGGCTGGAAGGAGGTCGAGTACGAAGTCGTCCGTGACGCATCCAACAACTGCATTACAGTTTGCAACATGGAAAACTTCGATCCCCTGGGTATCCACACTGGTGACAGTATCGTCGTCGCGCCCAGTCAGACTCTTTCCGATGAAGAGTACCACATGCTCCGTACCGCCGCTATCAAGATTGTCCGTCATCTTGGTGTCGTTGGCGAATGTAACGTGCAGTATGCTCTGCAGCCTGACGGTCTTGATTACCGTGTTATTGAGGTCAACGCCCGTCTCTCCCGTTCCTCGGCTCTTGCTTCCAAGGCTACTGGATACCCTCTCGCCTATACTGCTGCGAAGATCGGTCTGGGCCACACTCTTCCCGAGCTTCCCAACGCTGTTACCAAGACAACCACTGCCAACTTCGAACCTAGCTTGGACTACATCGTCACCAAGATTCCCCGTTGGGATCTGAGCAAATTTCAGCATGTGAACCGTGATATTGGCAGTGCTATGAAGTCCGTGGGCGAGGTCATGGCTATCGGCCGAACCTTTGAGGAATCTTTCCAGAAAGCTATCCGCCAGGTGGATCCCCGCTATGTTGGATTCCAGGGTGACAAGTTTGAGAACCTCGACGAAGTCCTGAAGAACCCTACCGACCGCCGCTGGCTGGCTGTCGGCCAGGCTATGCTCCACGAGAACTACTCTGTTGACAAGGTCCACGAGTTGACCAAGATTGACAAGTGGTTCCTCTACAAGCTCCAAAACATTGTTGACAACCAGCACGAGCTCCAGGAGATCGGCAGCCTCTTTGGGGTCAACAAGGAGCTGATGCTCAAGTCCAAGAAGCTCGGGTTCTCTGACAAGCAAATTGCTTCCCTTGTCGGGTCCACCGAGGATGATGTCCGCGCCCGCAGGAAGGGATTCGGCATCAGACCCTGGGTCAAGAAGATCGATACTCTGGCTGCTGAGTTCCCTGCTGACACCAACTACCTCTACACCACGTACAACGCTACTTCCCATGATGTCACCTTCGATGACCATGGCACCCTCATTCTCGGAAGCGGTGTCTACCGTATCGGTAGTTCAGTCGAGTTCGACTGGTGTGCAGTTAACGCCACCCTCTCATTGAGAAGCATGGGCAAGAAGACAGTCATGATTAACTACAACCCTGAGACCTACTCTACTGACTTCGACACTGCCGACAAGCTTTACTTTGAAGAACTCAGCTATGAGCGAGTCATGGATATCTATGAACTTGAATCCGCTAGCGGTGTGGTTGTCTCTGTCGGCGGTCAGCTTCCTCAGAACATTGCTCTCCGCCTACAAGAGACTGGTGGTGCCCATGTTCTTGGTACTGACCCTAAGGACATCGACAACGCTGAGGACCGTCACAAGTTCTCTCAGATCTTGGATAGCATTGGTGTTGACCAACCTGCCTGGAAGGAACTGACCTCCGTTTCTGAAGCTGAGAATTTCGCTGAAACTGTTGGCTACCCCGTTCTTGTCCGCCCCAGTTACGTCCTCTCTGGTGCTGCCATGAGTGTTATCCGTAGCCAGGATGAGCTGAAGGAGAAACTCCTCAACGCTAGTGCTGTCTCTCCCGACCACCCTGTCGTCATCACCAAGTTCATTGAGGGTGCCGAGGAAATTGATGTTGATGCTGTTGCCTCTAACGGAAAGCTCCTTCTCCACGCTATCAGTGAGCACGTTGAGCCTGCTGGTGTGCACTCGGGTGATGCCACTCTTGTCCTCCCCCCTGCTTCCCTTGAGAAGCCTATCATGGGCCGTGTCAAGGAAATTGCTGAGAAGGTTGCCAAGGCCTGGAACATCACCGGTCCCTTCAACATGCAGATCATCAAGGCCGACCAGGAAGGTGCTGAGCCTCAACTTAAGGTCATCGAGTGCAACCTTCGTGCTTCTCGCTCTTTCCCCTTCGTCAGCAAGGTTCTCGGAACCAACTTCATCGACGTTGCCACCAAGGCTCTCGTTGGCCGTGATGTTCCTGAGCCTGTCGACCTCATGGAGGTCAAGCGTGACTACCTCGCAACCAAGGTTCCCCAGTTCTCCTGGACCCGTCTTGCTGGTGCTGATCCGTTCCTCGGTGTTGAGATGTCCAGTACCGGTGAAATTGCCTGTTTCGGTAAGGACGTTGTTGAGGCGTACTGGGCTTCATTGCAGTCCACTATGAACTTCCGTGTGCCCGAGCCTGGTGAGGGTATCCTGCTGGGCGGTGATATCACCAACCCTGCTCTGGCCCAGATTGTCGACTACCTCCAGCCTCTGGGCTTCAAGTTCTTCGCTGCCAGCCCTGAAGTTAAGGCTCACATCGAGTCCGCTACTAAGGACAACGCCTCCGTCCAGGTGATCGAGTTCCCCAAGAAGGACAAGCGTGCCCTTCGTGAAGTCTTCCAGAAGTACGATATCCGTGGCTGCTTCAACCTTGCCAAGACCCGTGGCAAGACTCTCCTCGACGAGGACTATGTCATGAGACGAAACGCAGTTGACTTCGGTGTCCCTCTTTTCATGGAAACCAAGGTAATATATCCCAACCACCCTTGTATAAGAGGAAGCTTTTGCTAATGATTTAAATTAGACTGCTCAACTTTTTGCCCAAGCCATGAACCAGAAGCTTCCTCGTGCCGATGGTATCCCCAGTGAAGTCCGGTCCTGGTCTAACTTCGTCGGCGGCAAGCATCTGTAAAATAAAAGCGACTAAAAGTTTCTGGATACTGTAATCATTGGGTGTTATATTGTGTGCTCTTTTGCTCTCCGGCAGAAACGCCCATTGGTTTGGCGTAGGTAGTGGGGAGACCCCTCGATTTTGATAGACCCCCTTT
Organism: Aspergillus sydowii CBS 593.65; assembly: GCF_001890705.1. Classification (NCBI taxonomy): domain Eukaryota; kingdom Fungi; phylum Ascomycota; class Eurotiomycetes; order Eurotiales; family Aspergillaceae; genus Aspergillus; species Aspergillus sydowii. Next base: position 666,318 of record NW_024467863.1, on the reverse strand, counting down.
TTTTTTTCATGTTTAGCCCGGTTATGGGCTGCCAGTTTCTCGTCTGAAAGCCTAAGGAATACGTTGCAATGACTTTGCATCTCTCTCGCTTCCTTTTGCATATCGTTTAGATGCTTCGCCGCTTTTCTGGAATTTACAGGTGGGCAGTGTATGAGCGAGAAAAGACATTTGAACTGGATATTATGAATGATTTGATTAATTGGCAGCATTGGCAGTGTATGTTTTCTATTTGTAGTATAGTGATTATATCCAATCTCGACTTCCAATATATATTCAAAATTTTCAAATGAAAAATAAATGGCCGTAAAGTGAAGTTTGATTCGTAGCAAACAACCTCAATAGTTCTTTCGGGGCGGAGTGGAAAGCACTCTTCACTAACACAATTACTCAGTTTCAAAACACTTTACCGTCACCATCGCCCGCTCCAGCCTTTCGCTCAAAATTTTCAGAGCCGAATTTGCTATATTTTATCCATTGACGCCAATAACAATCCCTTAGTCACTCTTCAGCCTCCCAAGCTCGGCGTACGACCCCCAAAACCTCAAATAGGACCATACAGCTAACATCAAACCTAGAACCAACAATGATCTAAATACCGTCTCTCACACATCGCTACAAATCAACCATGTCTGACTCAACGTCCCAGTTATCTATTCAGACCAAAACAACCCCTGGCTCGGCTCCAAACGGCCAAGGAAGGGGGCTTTTTGCCTCCAGTCACTTTCGCCCTGGTGATGACGTCCTGCACATCCAAAGCCCATTCGTTGCGGTGCTAGACACCCAACGACTTGCAGATACCTGCTCTGGGTGTTTTGGGAAAAGACAACTTGAAGCCAATCCCGATAACAAGATTGTGTTAAAGGCTTGTGCAGGATGCCAGGTCGTCAAGTATTGCGATACGGTACGTAAAGTGCAATTTTCTTAAACATTTTAGAACCATGAAGTTGAAACTCACTCGATATGTATAGACTTGTCAAGCAAAGGATTGGAAACTAGCTCATTCTCGCGAATGTCCTATCTACAAAGACTTGCACCCCAAAATTCTCCCTATCAATGCCAGAGCGATTATGCGTATGGTGCTGCGCCTTGGTGCGAAGAAGAACGCCTATACGCAAGAGGAACTGGACTTGTTTCAGACACTTGAGACTCATATTCGGGACATACGTGAAGGAAACTCGGAGCAGTGGGAACGCATTTCTCTCACCTCGAAGGCTGTCAAACAGTATTCACAAACAGGTATCGAAGAAGAGCTGCTGTCTGCTTTTGGTGCAAAGGTGAGCTCCGTCCGTTCAATCAATTTAACAAGCATGGGGGGCTTTTTTTTTTTTTTTTTAAGTTACATCAGTTCTAATGATTGTCGGTGCCAGTTTGATTTGAACTCATTCAACTTGACAAACGCATTCTACGACCGAGTTGGTCTGTACATACACCCCTACGCAGCCCTGATCAACCACAGCTGCGAATACAATGCTGTTATGGGATTTGACGGCCCAGAACTCTACATCAAAGCCGTTCGCCCCATCGCCAAAGATGAACAAATATTCATATCCTACGTCGACACCACATATCCCAAACGCATCCGGCAGAAAGAGCTAGGCGGGAGATACTTCTTCGCCTGTCAATGTAAGAAGTGCTCCGGCGATGAACCCCCCGAGCCGACTGGCGACGCAGGAGTGGTTTGCGAACGCGCATTTGCCCTGTTGCAATCTGGCAAGGCAGGTGACGATAAACACAGACTGTCGGTCACCTTGCAGGCGCTTATCACATGCGAGCTCCCCAAAACAAAGCAGCCATTCGTCTCTATCTTCGACGAAATAATCGTATCGGATATTTCTGATGGCGCACTCACCCACGCGTTTTTGAACTGTGCGCTGCGGTTTTCACGTATCGACCCCGTGGCTTACCCTTATGAGGGGCATCCTATTCGCGCCGTGCATGCATGGACCTTGGCGAAAGTTACCCTCCAGATCTCGCAGGAATCCCCCGAGCTTACGATGCCAGAATTCGTTAAAGGTGGATGGGAGGATTTTCTTGGAACTGGCGAAGTGAGTCTAGACTATGGGTTGCTTACTTGGACACTGCTGGCGGAGCTCGTTTCGAAGGAAGCGGAATATTGCACCGTTCCTGGGTTTAGGACCATAGTGAAGAAGACTTTTGCGAACGTGCATGAGGAGTTTATGAGACATGGGCTGGATCCGAGAAACATGAGAGACGAGATTAGAGCGCAGTGGAGTAAGCTTGGAAAGCTCATCAGTGGCTATTTCCAGTGCGTGCTCCGTGACAACAGTTGAAGGCGCCATGAAAAGAGGTTATGTCATGGGAACGGTCTGTCAGGCCAAGCCTGGGTCACTGATATCTTGCGAATGCTACGTGGGTAGTTACTGGTCTACTCTCATTCCATAGTCATGGCGAATATTTGAAGAAAATGAGATAATGTTCGTTAAATTAGACCCTCTCTACACTAGAAAGAGCCAGGGCCCTACCTCCCACCTGGTGAGACAGGAGCATAGATTCCCTTGGTGCAGGACTCATGATTTTCATGCCGACAAGACCATTGTATTGAGATGCAAAAGCTGACCCGCACTTGACATACAAGCAGATGAACCCTATTCAAACGCAAATGGTATCCATCCGATCCTCTCGTATTTTGATTTTTGTTCTCCTGTACGCCCAAATCCTCCACGCAACAACCAAGCAAAGCTTTTCTTCTTTACTTGAGGGGAATGAAACGAGAAGAGTGGGTGGCACCAATACCGGGACGACCGTGCTTGACGGGCTTGCTGTAAGGGGGGTTAGCGCGTTGATCCCACTCACTCTCATAACGGGGAACTCGGAATACGTACTAAGAGATAGAGAATTCACCGAGGTAGTGACCAACCATCTCAGGCTTGACTTCAATCTGGTTGAACTCCTTACCGGAGTAGATACCAATGACGGAGCCGATCATCTCGGGGACGACGATCATGTCACGGAGGTGAGTCTTGACGAGGTCGGGCTTCTCGTTGGGCTTAGCCTCCTGCTTGGCCTTGCGAAGCTTCTTGATGAGACCCATGGGCTTGCGCTTCAGACCGCGGTTGAACCGTCTGCGGGCACGAGCGTGAACGACATCACGGAGCTGTTCGGAGGAGAGGTCGAGGAGCTGGTCGAGGTCGATTCCGCGGTAGGTAAACTTGCGGAACTGTCTTCTCTTCTTGATCTCTGTCGAAGGGGAAACCTGTCAGCGCGCTTGTTCTCATAATTTCGTTATTCATTGTGCTGCGTCTGCGAGTTGGCGGATCCCTCTTCCCATTGTCCACATAACAACATTCCCATCATCTCCCTGTAACTAGTTTCGAAATTTCGTTCCAGTTTCGCAACGGTCCATCCAAAAATTCTTCACAGCGCATGTTCACGGGAATTACGGGGAATGAGGGTAGGGTTTGTTTCGAGATGCAACGTACCGGCAGCCTCCTCGGCGTTCTAAAGAAATTTGTTAGTATCCTTTCGAATCATAACATCGGTCCGTCAAGGGCTGGGAAAGACTCACGTATTCGACGTCAGACATTTTGGCGGGTTGTTCCTCTCAAGGTCGCTTCTCGAATGAAACTCGAAAAGCGAAAAGGACGATGGTTGTCGGATGGCGTGTCGCTGTTGAACGTTCGGCGGGCTCACTGTACCGCTTCTGGGTGAGGTGGGCGGAAGGGCTCGTCTAAGCGAAGGGTCAAGCCCTACCACGCTAGCCTCTTTGGGAAAAACAACTTTGAAAATGGAGCCCTGGTCAAGGCTTTCTATTCTGGCCTATCAAGCATTGTTCCAATCGCTTTCAGTTATTAATTTCATAGCAGTCTTGCCGTTTTTATTGGGTCATGGGTTGCATTTACGGGTTATGTACGATTTTCAAGCCGTTCGCTCTACAGTTCAGACGGATTTACTATATGGCACATGTAGGCAATTCGAGGAGGTCAGACGATCTGTATTGGCTACCACTCTTTCGAGCTCACGTATGCATAATTCGTAACAGCATTAGGCAAGCCGCAGATATGCAGGCTTGACTAGCAGTGCTCTTTCCAATATTGAATTTAACAGCCAGAGTCCTGTCCCCCGCGAATATGACACTTTTTGTAAGGAGGCGGTTGATGCGCTTAGTCGAAGAGACCGAAGCCCATGTCCTCGTCGGACTCCTCCTTCTCCTCCTCCTTCTCGGCAGCAGGGGCCTCAGCGGCGGCAGCGCCACCAGCAGCGGGGGCGGCGGCAGCACCACCACCGCCAGAGGGAACGGAAGCGAGCTTGGTGGTACCCTCAGCGATCAACTGCAGAAAAAGTTTGATTAGTCGGCTGGCCAAGTATTTCAAGCGCATCTGTCAAGACGAACCTCGTTGATGTCCTTGCCCTGGAGCTCAGCAATGAGCTTCTCGAGGCGCTCGTCGTCAGCGTCAACACCGACGGAGGAGAGAACCTCCTTAACGTCGGAAGCAGAGGGGCTCTCGTTGCCAGCAAGGCCGAGGAGGAGGTAGGCTGCGAGGTGCTTCATTTTGAACTATATTGAAAACGTGCGATTAGTATCGACAATCCCGGTGACCTTCCAGTGCCAGGGAGGGCAACACATACTGTTTAGTTTGTGTAATGAACAAGAGAATCAATCGATTTAACCGCAAGTTGGGCGGAGACTGAAACGTCGAGTTCGGGTTGAGTTGATGTCGTGGTTGGAAAGGGAAGAAGCGAAAAGTTCAAGATCACCAAATTAGTGGAAAAGTGCGTTGTGGCTAGTGCCCGTGGCTGGCGCCTACTAAGCGAGTGGTGTGGCGCAATACTCACGTGATTGGTCCTTATAGGAAGACAGCATGGTCGACGCTGTCCTTTATCTTTCGTGAACCCGAGACCCAGCCTCGTGTGAATGTCTTGAGGATCACTTGCTAACAGGGGAAATAACCTGGCGGCGTCATCATCCTTTTGCCAGCTCGACATAATCACGATCAGGACGTGAATAGGCTTATCACCTCTCGAGCTACTTCGGTGGTGTCCACTGACGGAGTCATGAAGCTGCCTGTTCGCACCGACCACCGACGGTGAAACTGTTTGCATAAATATCTCATCCTCACCCTCGCTTGATTCAAGGTCGATCAAGAGGTCGACAAAAATGAGTGTAAGGAATCCGATTTCCTAGCCTTTTGATTTGCCACTGACCATGTCCAGTTCCTCGATTCTGTCCTCTCGTCCATCGAGACGGGCAAACCGAATCCGATTCCCACATCCTCTGCCGCGCCATCTCCTTCTGTCTCATCATCGAATTTGAAACCAGAGACTCGCAAGCCGACGCCTACGAGTCGTTCTGCCACTATCGAGCGAAAGAATGGGGTCCCAGCGGGGACAAAACGAAAAGCCGAGGAGCCGCTGCCACGGACTCAGAAGCCTGGGGCACAAATCCCCTCCAGGCCAGCGCCCGGAAAATCAGCAAATACTTCAGCGCTACCCAACCAACGTCCGGCTACCATGACAAAACCCACAAAACCCACAGCAAGCAGTAATGTAGCGACTGCCAGAAAGACGCCGCCAGTCTCATCAAAACCCCCACCAAAGGGTTCCTATGCGGAAATAATGGCAAAGGCAAAAGCTGCGCAACAGAATGCTCCCACTCAGGTGGGGATGTTCAAACATCAATCAGTGCCCAAGGAGAAGCTGAGCAAAATGGAGCGCAAGAAACGGTTTATGGAGGCTCAGGCGAAGGAGAAAGACGCCAAACAAGCAAACCGAGGGGGCTCTTCTTCTGCCACATCTGCAACTAGCAGATTTGGGAATCTAAAGGCTGGTAACAAACAAGGAACTGAGGAACCAACCTACAAGGGCACTGCAAGGCCGCCGCCCTCCCAGCCAGAATACCGTGGCACTGCCAATCTTCCGAGTCGGAATGGCGATCGCCGTGGTCAGTTCAAGGCAAATAAACGATCACGAGTAGACGAGTATCTTGGAACAGATGAAGAAGACGAGGGTGACTACGCGGATGACTATGACGATTACTACTCAGAATCTTCCGACATGGAAGCAGGTCTAGGTGATGTGGAGCAAGAGGAAGCACTAGCGCTGGCTGCAGCCAGACGTGAGGATGAAGCAGACATGCTTGCAGAGGCTGCAGCTAAGAAGGAGAAGATGGAGCGCCGCAAGAAGCTCGCTTCGTTGGCGTCTAAGAGGCACTAACTGCAACTCTTTCTTCGCGGTTACTGACTATTTCAACTTTTTCGTTTCTTATCTTATCGTTATCATTCGATTGTTCAATCTGGAACCGGAGCATCAGCATGGAATACCCGGGGGTTGCATTGCAGAAGTGGCTTTATTTATTACACTTGATATGCCTCTCACCTTCTTGGTTTACTTTGTACGTCTTGGTCTATTTCTTGTTAACATATTATTCTCAAGCATCAGGGAGCGTTAAGGTATTGGTAGATGGGGGGCAACACCGTTCTCCCCGCCAACTTCATGTTTTGCATTGTGGCTGATACGCAGGCGTCATTGTTCATATTACTTAGGTAGATTCGGTGTAGATTCTTGTCTTTATGACCATTCTTTGGGGGTCTAGCACTTCAGCTCTCCTTTTTTATCCAAAAGTTCCCATTTGCGTGGTAGACTATAAACCTTATCTAGTATAGAGCCCTGATTGCATCAGCCCCACCGGGCGCTGACATCACTGGCTCATCAGCTCTCAATCAACATTCCTCACCTTCACCCTCGCGGGGTTTTATCTTTACACAACAATCTTTTCCACTTCCAACATTTTAATCGTATACTTAGAAATTCCGCGGCCATGGACAAGGTTCATCATATTTCAGTGCCTTCGAAGGTGCTATTCAAAAGAGCCCGCAAGATCGTCCCTCCAATGCTGGAGAAATTCCACAAGGGTAAGTGATCGCCTGATCCAGACTCACGCTGTAAGCTCTCAAGACTATATATTAACTGCATGTAATTGCAGGGCAACAGGGTCGGATCGCTGTTATAGGGGGCTCGCTTGAGTATGTCTTCTCTATGGCGCTGGCAGGCGGATGGGGCTGAACCCAACAAGCTACACAGGTGCACCATACTTCTCTGCCATGGCGTCAGCACGACTAGGTATTTAAGCTTATGCTTATCCCGACATTCGATTTTCACTATACTAACTGCACACTAGGATGTGATATGGTACGACTGCGCTATCTTGTTCGGTTTGCGCGTATTAAGCTAATTATTTCAACGTAGAGCCATGTTATTTGCGAGAGCTCAGCTGCTACCGTAAGCTCCTCCAGTCAAGAGTGAACCCTCAAATAGTACTCATACTCAAATTCCAGGTCATCAAATCATATTCCCCAAACCTGATGGTGCATCCGATCTTACCGAGCAGCAACTCGGTTAAGGATCCGAACTCCATTAATGCTTCGAGCTTAGCAAGTCCCATTACCTCAATGCTTTCCAGACTTCATGCGCTTGTTATTGGACCTGGTCTGGGTCGGGATGGAGTTACGCTGCAGGTAGTCAGAGAAGTAATGAAGGAAGCACGGTCCCGCTCAATACCGTTTATCCTGGATGCAGATGGACTTCTTCTGGTTACGGAAGATCCAGACATTGTGAAGGGATACAAGGAATGCATCTTGACTCCCAACGTCAACGAGTTCAGCCGTCTAGCCAAGGCGCTTGGGATTGATGTCCCAAGTCTAGCTCAGATCGCATCTGACGACGGTGGTGGAGACAAGACGAGCCGGGAAGCAGAGGCGTGCGAGAAACTTTCGGAGGCCCTTGGCGGTGTCACCATCGTCCAAAAGGGACCGCACGATGTGATTTCGAATGGAGTTACGAGCATTGTCTCTGATATCAAGGGAGGGCTGAAGCGCAGTGGCGGTCAGGGGGACACTCTCACTGGTTCATTGGGAACACTGATGGGTTGGAGAGCAGCTTACCACAATGCACTGTGGGATTCGGGCGAGCAAGAGAACTCGAAGGAGGCGCAGTCCAAGCAGGAAATCCAAGCAGAGCTGGAATCGGAGAAAAGGATGTCCCCGGCGACGACATTGCTGCTTGTTGCATGGGCAGGCAGTTCTATCACGAGAGAATGCTCTCGTCGGGCTTTCAAAGCAAAGGGAAGGAGCATGCAAGCGAGTGATCTCACCGATGAAGTCCACGACAGTTTCTTGACGCTCATTGGGGAGCCTGAAGGATCCAAGGTGCATCTTTAGAACATAGCTAGTGCGATGGTCTATCTGCGCCTAGTCACAGAGACTACTTATAATCTGACAAGAATTAGCATGTCGGCCGATTCGCAGTGGTTTCTTCTTTTGTAAATTTCCGTCCATTTCCGGGGATTTGTGGTTTAGGAATCCATCATACCCGATTCCCGTAGATATTTGCGCGCAAGTCTTGACTTCACGCGCCAGCTGACAGCGCGGAAACAAATGTACTATTCAAGTCAGATAGATTGGCGTCTCTCCTTCGAACCAATCTGACGCATCCACATCTGCCATGCCAGAGTCTTCCAAGGCTGGAAACCCTGGCCGGGGAGACCTCGTTTTGGAGCTCTTGTTATTTGCCAAGTTCCAAACTCTCCCTCGCCCACATTCCGGGGTTCTCGACACCCCCAGACCTCGTCTCGGCTATGAGGCAAGAATATCTCACCCCGCAGGACCGGTTCAGTGTCCATGCTCCAGAAACGAACAACGATTGGTAGTAAGCAGTTTCCATCCATCGTTCATGATCAGACCACCAATGTTGTCGCTGACGGGCAGTTCGCCTCCAGAGCGGGGAAATCAACCGCAAGAACTCCCTCACCAAGCTACGGCAATCATCCCATTTGTATCTACATTGTCGGGTTGGAACACTTTGTTGGCGTGAAGTGAAGTATCCGAATACTAAATGACAAGCCCATAAATAATTCGCAAAGCAATCCAGGCCGATGTCTAGTCTTGTCGTGACGCAAGATCTCGTATCCAAGCCAGTTCCTCAACCCTGGCATACAGTGGCTTTCTGGTTCAACCGCTGAGAATGCTCACTCGCAATGCAGTCTGCAGCACGCCAGCACATCGAGAGAAACATGTCTCAGCCGCTGGATCCTTCTTTGTCGGTTCCCGGCTTCTCGTGACACGGTGATCCGGCTCATTGGATCGAGCTTCGATCTTGACTTTGCCATGGATTGCTTAGGGCTTGCCGACGGGCTGCTATGGAGGCATACGCTGCACCACATATCGCATACCCCCTCCATCCGGTCATCTTAGCCCGACCAGAGCCAGTTCCAGTTTCAGTTCCAAAAATATATCCGGTCGAGGTATATAAAGGTCTAGGTATTCTGCAAACAGTTCCTCGTCAACACTCTTCAAGCAAAGCTTCTTCAGCCCGACCTCATTCCAACTTGACCAAATTCCAATTAAACCAAGAGCCCCAATAATAAACAATCATGAAGTCCCTCACCCTCCTCAGCACCCTCCTGCTCGCCACAGCCTCCGTGGTGAGCGCAAACCCTCACCCCAGACCGCCCCCCAAGTGCGGAACCTGCAACCCCATCTCCGGCGAGAATCACTGCGACATCACAACCTCGTGCATTAACACCGGAAGCCGTTTCCACTGCGCGTGCCGCGCTGGATACAAGGCGTCGAAGCACAACAACGACATCTCGAAGCAGTTTCGCCTCGCCATGCCGGACTATGAGTTCCTGGTCTTTACACCAGAGTCCACCGAGTGCAACACGCTTTGCGATAACCCGTACGGTGCCAGTTCTCAGCTTTGTGCTGAGGTTCCAATTTATGATAAGTGTACTGTTTGATTTGGATAGAGTGGATGGATATCCAATTGGGGCATGAGGATGGATATGAATTGCTGCTCAAACTGGATTTCGGGTTCAGTAATATATTTGTTCGTTATTGGGCCTTTGTCCCTTGAATAGGACCATTAATGAGAATAAATAATTTTCAGCTATATATAATAGGCGGAAAAGACTCCCTGATGTATATCTTGCTCACTTATCGAGTCGCCCAGAAATCCTATAGTGGGCGCTGATATTCCTGCGGATATGTTTCTAGACTCGCTGGAATTGGGCATATTACATTGCACTGATCAGTTCGGCTATAATGGGTATACCATGTAGTTTTATTATATACCGATCTGACTTGCTGTAGAAGGCAAATGATAACAAATATCCCAGGTCATTTGATAGAACAAAAGAAAGGAAAATAAAAATCAAGATAGCCAACGATACACCGAAACACCGGACCAATTCGACCCGCCTCATGCACTACTCTTTGAAGACCAATATAAATAAGCTAGTAATAACGTAAAGACCCAGAAATTTTAGTAGGGTAGATTTCTCATTACATGTCCATGTCATCCGCATTGTCAAGGAAGACAAGACGCGTTCCGTTGGCGATAACTTGCCAGATCTAAAAAGCAGTATGTCAGCGGGTGATCCGAAGTAATTCCAAGGGGGGGTTAAAAAACTTACGTTAGAGATTTGATATTCCTCAATCGTCGTTGAGAGCTGGTCTTCAGTGAAGCCCTTGGCCAGGACTCTCTCCCGAATCCTCCTTAGGTTGAGCTCGCCATCTTCACCGTCTCCAACGGCAGCAGCACCGCTTTCGTGCATGCTGCGAATAAGGTTGTAGATTTTGGACGTCGGGGTCTGGTCAAGGTGACCCTGGCCGTCGTTGGACAGAGATGCTCTGCTGACCTCGACCAGACGGAGAGCCTCGTCAACGTCTGAAGTTTCGACTTCCTCACTGAACCGAAGTCGGGCAAGGGCTTGGGAGATACGGACAACGCCGAGCAAGGTACGCGGGGTAACGTGAGAGAACTGCTTCTTGTTTGCTTCGTCGCGCTTCTGGCGCTTCCTCATCTGCACATAAGCTCCGACCATGTAGTCAGAGATTCTCGAGGGAACGACGGGTCGGTATGTTCGCGCCTTGGCAATGTACTGGCGGACCTCGTGGGGCGAGAAAATGACACCTGCGTCTTCGTTCTCGGGATGCTTGTTGTGCATGTGGACGTAAGTAACGTGGTTGGCCAGCTCCTCGTCTCCTTCCTGGGAGGGAGTGTCGAGGATGAGGAACATCACGTCGAAACGCGAGAGCAAGGCTGCCGGCAGATTGATATTTTCAACGGGAGATACTCGTGGGTTGTATCGGCCATACAGCGGGTTGGCTGCGGCAAGAATAGAAGTACGAGCATTAAGGGTGGTGGTTATTCCTGCCTTGGAAATGGAGATGGTTTGCTGTTCCATGACTTCGTGGATTGCAGTTCGGTCTCCGTCCTCCATCTTGTCGAATTCATCGATACAGCAAATACCATTATCTGCTAACACGAGAGCTCCTCCCTCGAGTACCATCTCGTCTGTAACAGGGTCACGCATGACTGCGGCTGTGAGACCGACACCACTGCTACCACGACCTGTTGTGTAAACACCTCTCGGTGCGACCTTAGCAATGTACTTTAACAACTGCGATTTGGCAACACCAGGGTCACCCATCAGGCAGATGTTGATATCTCCACGAATATGCATTCCGTCTCCCATTTCTTTCGTAACGCCGCCAATGAGGAGCAGAAGGAGCGCCTTTTTAACGTCCAAATGACCGTAGATTTCAGGGGCGATTGATCGCGCGAGGTATTCATACATATTGCCTGAGTTCTGGTATTTTTCGATCTTGCGAAGGGTTCTGCTGTCCATACCAATGTCGGTATAGGACTTCTTGTGCTGCGTGACATGCTGAGCTTCGAGATAGGTATCTGTGAGTAACCCTGCGCGGATCGCTCTGAAGCCGGTGTACGGTGTCGGAAGGAATATACCGGCAATATCCACCATATCACCGGGGTTGAGCTGCCGCGTAAGCGATCCGGAGCAGTTAACTGTCATGGTTCGTGGGATGTGACCGACAGGCACTTGGTCCGCCATCTCTTGAATCTTGACTTCCTGGAAAGGAATGAACTTGGACGCCCTAGTGGAGAGGAAGAGTTGACCCTTGGTATTGTTTTCCTTGCACTCGGGTGACACGCATTCAGTCATGGGAGTGAACTGTTTCGTTGTCACTGGTTGGAACACCTCGTTTCCGCAGCGGTCACAAGTGTAGGCATTAATTTGGACAGCCGGTTTAACATCTGATACTCGTGTTGTGATGCCGCGGACTGTAATGAGGTTACCGAGATGCTCTGCGCGCACATTCCGCACGGCGAGTGCTTTGGAGGCGCGTTCGCTGCTGGACCCAGAGGGAGTAACAGGCTTGAAATTCAGGGTGTATCGGCGAGTTAGCTCTGCGGGGAACATCGAGGGTGGCAATGCGGCGTCAATATCGGCTTCTGCAGCCATTGTCATGGCCTCGTTGCGTTTTTCGCGCTGTGACATGATCACATCAAGAACATCATCTTTGAACCTGTTGGCAATTCAGCGCAAGACCATTACGTCTATAAATATAACTACTTACGTGATTTCCTTGGTCTCCTTGGGCATAACGGCATCAACTGCCTGAGACATAACCTCAACGTAGCGTTTGGCATTCTTTTGGACCGAATCGCTAAGCTTCAAATCAACTTCTTCGGGCAGCGATCTCTCATACTAGTCCAGGACATCGTTAGACATTGTTTTCGTACGATGGATCGGAAATAGCACCCACAGTAATCAGGTCATCCAGCTCAATCAGAATGTCAGAGCGTTCGCGATCTGCAACGTCCTGTAGCATCTGCATGTACTTGAGCTTTGGCTCCTTGTTCTGGCGCGCTCCTCTGCTCTGCGCTCCACTCTCATCAGCGTCATCCATGAAGTCGTACTCGTCGCTGGTGCCATCTTCGTCAAGGTTTAGGTCCTGGATAGCTTCCGTCGCTGCGGATGCGGAGGCCGATTCCAAGGTTTTGAAGTGTTTGAGGAAATCCTTGAAAGCGTCGAGCTGCCCATTGTAATCAACAGGGGGAGGGTACTGATTCAAAGCCATGATGGAGCGACCGCGACAGGAACAGTTGGTTCAATTGTGTGTCCGGAAGCTCTGCAAGAAGAGGGGCTCAGGTGTTGCGGAAGTTGTAACTTTAAAGAAGGCTGGGCGCCAGACAGATTTCACCAGCAAAGGAGTTGAATTTGCAGCCTGAGGCCTGAAGCACGTCGCGGACGCGAACAACGCGTCGCGGTATTCATGCCTCTTTTGCGAGGCAGCAACGCGATACCCAAAAAAGAAAGCCGGAAACACGTGAAACGGAACGGAAAAAGTCTCGGTCCGACATCGAGGAACAACTCGGCTCGGCCGGGCGTGCACTTGATCTGCGGAGTCCGGGGTCGAAGCCGGCGCTGGCACTTCCTTTCCATGCCCCCAACCCACGTTTCCTCCTCTTCACTGTCCGTCGGTCTGTATATTCTGCGCTGCCCTTGACCGGCAAGAATCTGTCAGTGTGCGCCTGAGAATGGCGCCCAGAAAGCCCTCCACTACCGCTGAGGTCGCCTTGGTACCTCTAAAGAACTGCCTCGTGAACTTGCCGCCTTCACTGGTTTCTCTGTTGGTCAATGCGAACACAGTAAGCTCACCTCGCTCTGCTTTCCTGCATTAAAGAGTATGAACAGCATCTGACTGTACATCAGACTGCACAGAATGTGATTGTCGAGTTACAATTTCGCCCGACCGTGGGGCGCGCCAACAATGGCGGCAATACCCCGCGATCATGTTACCTGGGGTGGACAGGAATGCCGAGCAAACGGAGAATTGCCCCCGTTGTAGGAAGAGATGGTATCAACAATTCATCCTCTACAAGGGAACAGGATGCTTCTACGGTTGAGTTGGATACCACGTTTGGGAGGGTCCTTGGCTTAAGTGAGGGACAGAGAGTAAGCATATATTGGTATTCTGACAATTCTCTTGATCTTAACAATGTTTAGGTCGGCATATTTATTCACCTCGATCCGCCGGTGGCTCATACCATCAATATTGAGCCTTTGACACCAGAAGACTGGGAGAGTATGTTTGCATTCCCCCCCTTGGCGCGCGCATTCAGTCGCTGATTATATCTCCAGTCATTGAACTTCACGCGACGTTTTTAGAGCTCAATCTTTTGTCACAAATCCGCGCTCTGCCAAATCCTACGTACACGTCGCAAGCCGATCATATGCATCCCCTAGCTCTACATCTGTCCCCCACATCTACGGCGAATATAGTCATTACGTCGCTGACTCCTGCTCCGTCGAACACATCTCCATTCGCTAAGATTGCCCCTGATGCCGAGGTTATTGTTGCGCCCAAGACTCGTCCGAAGGCAAATACGCGGGTATCCCGCGGTGACAACCGGAGTGTCACCGGCAGCAGCAAGAGAAGTGCTGGCGGACGAAGCAGTGGAGGAAGTACCGTACGTGGTAAGAGCACCAAATCCGAAACAAGCCGAGGCGCGCTTTACTTTAGAGGACTTGATCGCCAATGGTCGGGTCAGTATTTTGATGAAGAATCCGAGGAGGATAATAACGAGGGCTTCCGCGTCTGGCTCGACCCTGATGTGCTGGCAACGAATGAACTCCGTGGCGCTACTTGGGCATGTGTCACAGTGGTCCAGCCCTCTGGGTTGAAGCCACCACCGGACCCTCAGCAGCAAATGAGTCAAGCGGAGCAAAAGGCTAGTGATGCCGGCACCCCTACGACAAAACTTGTGGCCAAGTTGATTTCTTGGGTTGATGCACCGGACACTCAACATGTCGCCCTTTCTTCAGTCCTTTGCTCGGCTATAGGGGCAGAAGGGATGGTAGGCGGTATCATTCGCGTTGAGGCAGCGCCTCCGCCACTGCAGCGGTCCGCTACCAAGTCACTCAAAGTCTATCCTTTCCTAATGGATGCATCAAAGCGGAAGGACGGGTTGAAATTTGGATCCGATACAATCGCTGCAAAGGATGCATTAGCGGAGCGTATCAAGGTCCTCTACGGCAGTACGGGTTCTGGCAAGGGCCTACTTACAGGACCCCTGACTGATGGTATGGTTCTTCCGAGATCCGATAACCAATCAACCGTGTCTGCATTCGACGGGGCTCTGATTCGTTTTGATCCTCCCTTGAAAAGCAACTCTGATGCATCAAAGTCGGAGTTTGGGTGGTTATTAGGGTCTGACGCGAAACTGCCTCTTGAAATCCAGGCTGAAATACCAAAACCAACCGAACAGAATGCGTTGAATCTCGCCATGGAGGACCCGATCCCGGCTACTGCTCCGCCCATGGTTGGCATCGACCAAGTCATCTCGCAAGCATTAGACAATCTCTCCAAATCCTGTTCTGTTTTAGTAACCGGAGGTCTCGGATCTGGGAAGACTGTCTTGGGACAACTCTTAGCACATCGTTTACAGAAGGAGTCTCTCTTCAATGTGAAGTACTTCTCTTGCCGTAAACTTGTGACTGACGAGACTCGAATCTCCAATATCAAGGAGACTTTGACACGTTTATTCATGTCCGCAGCCTGGTGCGCCCGCCTTGGTGGAAAATCCGCTGTAATTCTTGACGATCTTGACAAGTTGTGCCCAGTGGAAACAGAATTGCAAGTTGGGGGAGACAATGGCCGTAGCCGTCAGAACAGTGAAGTGATTTGCTCTATGGTACACGAGTTCTGCTCTATGAACTCAGGAGTTGTTCTTCTCGCAACAGCGCAATCAAAGGAATCGTTAAACAACGTTATCGTGGGCGGGCATGTGGTTCGAGAAGTAATTCACCTGAGGGCGCCGGACAAAGAAGGGCGACGCAAAGTGCTTGAGTACCTCACGAGTCAAGACCGGGGAGCCGCGGGAACCACTGCAGAAGCGGGGCCAGTCACTAATGGCCATACGAGAGCAGCCAGTTCTTCTACTAATGATTCTTGGTTGGATCCTTCAAATCCAGGAAGCCGACCAAGCTCATCTGGTGGCGATGGGTTCATTCTTGCGCGGGATGTCGACTTTCTCGACTTAGCTGGAAAGACCGANGGTTTTATGCCTGGTGACTTGGTGCTGCTGGTTTCCCGCGCACGCAATGAAGCCCTCATTAGGTCTGTTACCGAGTCATCGGATGATTCAAAGGCAGTCACGCTCGGATTAAAAGACTTTGATAATGCTATCAAGGATTTTACCCCAGCGTCGCTTCGCAATGTGACCCTCACGTCATCCACGACAACTTTCTCTTCCATTGGTGGCCTGCACGATACTCGCCAGATGTTGTTGGAAACTTTGCAGTACCCGACAAAGTATGCTCCTATTTTCGCACAGTGTCCACTGCGGTTGCGGTCCGGTCTACTACTCTACGGGTTTCCCGGATGCGGTAAAACCATGCTGGCAAGTGCCGTGGCAGGCGAGTGCGGTCTAAATTTCATCAGCGTCAAGGGTCCAGAGATCCTCAACAAATACATTGGTGCTAGTGAGAAGAGTGTACGAGACTTGTTCGAACGAGCACAGGCTGCCCGACCATGTATCCTCTTCTTCGACGAGTTTGACAGTATCGCACCCAAACGTGGGCATGACTCTACTGGAGTTACAGATCGAGTTGTCAACCAGCTTCTCACGCAAATGGACGGTGCCGAGGGTCTATCGGGAGTCTACGTTCTCGCAGCAACATCGCGACCGGATCTAATTGACCCTGCGTTGCTCCGTCCGGGTCGTCTGGACAAGTCGCTGCTTTGTGATATGCCTAACCATGCTGACCGGGCTGACATTATCCAAGCCGTTAGCAAGAAACTTCTAATGAGTGAAGAGGTGGTAGCCCGACTAGATGAGGTAGCAGAACGCACAGCAGGATTCTCCGGTGCTGATTTACAGGCGGTGGTCTATAATGCTCATCTCGAGGCGGTACATGATGCTCTAGGAGACCGAACGGGTGATAAGCCGGCCGCGAAAACTGCAAAAACCTCCGCCCCCAGCACAAGCAGTCGTTCGTTCATCCAGTTCCTGTATTCCGACCTGGAACAGCGGGCTGGGTCTGTGGCAATGCCGGCACCAGCGGTGGTGGCATCCAAACTTGATGCGCTGAAAAACGCACGGCGCCGTCAACGGCAACTGGAGCAAGGGGGTGCTAACCCAGCTCCAGCCAACGCAACGAGCAACCCCAACGAGCAAGGGTCGGATGAGATTCGCGAAGAGATTATAGTTCGATGGGAGCACATGGAGCGGGCCTTGAATACGACGCGCAGTTCGCTCAGTGAAGCTGAGAGGAGACGCCTACTTGCGATCTACCGGGAGTTTGTCGAGGGCCGCGATGGCGAAATGCCGAACGGAGAAGGGGGACGAGAAGTTGGAGGACGAACGAGTCTGATGTAGAATAAGATATAGATAGATGACAGCATTGATTGTACATTATTCACATATCGTTTGCGCACTTTGCAGCTGGCCACCTTGGCGAGGGTGAGTGTGTACTCCACGGCTGGCTCCACTGCGGTAGAAATTGGACGGTCGTAATGCCGAGCGGGGTCCAGAGTGTCGTCATGGGTCAAATTATGCTTGATTGGTGAATGTATATAGTTCGTGAATATAAACGAGACCAGATGACGATTTAGTGGTGTTCTGATCAACTGTGGAAGTCCAAGTCGCCAAGTCCTTTGGCTGTGGGACGATCGCTGATGTACACTGCACTCCAGGCCGTCGGTACGTATCAGTTGCGAATGTTGAGCGGCACTCGCCGCTAGGGGTACAGTGGGAGAATCCGGGGTCTAGTCAGGTGACTACATGCCGAGGGCCGAGTGGCCATGACCGTCTTAGACACTGGTTATAACCGGAGCTCTTATTAGAACCAAATAAGCCTGCTAGTGAGTTCCTGGCTGTTCCTCTTCCATATATCTTTCATTCCATTTCCGCCTTTCTTTGTCGCATTCCGTTTCCCGGATCCCCCGCATTCCTGAACTTCTCTCAACTCTTCAACTCCTATTTCTATCCTCCACTCCCCCACAATGCCGGTCTCCTCACAATATCCTTCGGTTGAGATCCCGAATATTGATTTGTGGACATTCCTTCTCGAGCGAAAAGATAAGCCCTTCCCCGATGATAAAGGTGGGGTTTTCCAATATCTTCGCCACTATATAGTTTAGCTAACCGTTCTCAGTGATCTATACCGATGCCGATACCCGACGGTCATACACCTATAAAGATGTCAAGCAATCCGCGATCGCATTTGGCCAGGGCCTGAAGTCCATCTATGATTGGCGCAAAGGCGATGTCCTCGCTCTATACACCCCCAACAGTATCGACACTCCAGTCGTCATGTACGGCACGCTCTGGGCAGGTGGCGTCGTTTCTCCATCCAACCCGGCGTACACCGTTGAAGAACTTGCATTCCAGTTGAGAGACTCCGGCGCGAAAGCGCTTGTCACCCAATTGCCAGTCCTGCCTGTCGCACGAGCTGCCGCAAAGCAGGTCGGCATCCCAGACGACCACATTATCCTGATTGGAGACCAGCGTGACCCCGAGGCCAAGGCCAAGCACTTCACCTCTGTCCGCAACATTTCTGGCGCTACTCGCTTCCGGCGCAGCAAGGTCAACCCGGAGAAGGACCTCTCTTTCCTTGTTTATTCTTCGGGAACAACTGGTGTCCCCAAGGGTGTTATGCTCTCCCATCGCAACATCGTTGCCAACAGTCTTCAGCTGTCTTCGGGCGAAGCGGGTAATCTCAAGTGGAATGGCGGTGCGGACGATAAGGGTGACCGTGTACTTGCCTTTCTTCCATTTTTTCATATTTACGGTACGTCCCCTACATTCCTTCTATCGTCGTCCCTAAGCTAACATCATCGCATAGGTTTGACATGTCTCGTCCACCAAACTCTCTACCAGGGCTATGAGCTCGTCGTCATGGCCAAGTTCGAGTTGGAAAGATGGTGCCAACACGTCCAGGACTACAAGATCACATTCAGCTATGTGGTCCCCCCCGTCGTCCTCCTCCTAGGCAAACACCCGGTCGTTGAGAAGTACGATCTCTCTACCATCCGCATGATGAATTCCGGTGCAGCCCCTCTCACTCAAGAACTCGTCGAAGCCGTCTACAGCCGCCTCGGTGTCGGCATCAAGCAGGGCTACGGGCTCAGCGAAACCAGTCCCACCACGCACACGCAACCCTGGTCTGAGTGGCGCACTTCCGTCGGCTCTGTCGGAAAACTCCTCCCCAACATGGAGGCCAAATACATGACCATGCCCGAGGACAGCTCAGACCCGACTGAAGTCCCTACCGGCGAAGTTGGAGAACTCTACCTGCGTGGCCCTAACATTTTCCTCGGATACCACAACAACCCGGCTGCGACGGCAGACTCAATCTCCCCCGACGGCTGGTTCCGCACCGGTGACGTCGGCTACCAGGATCCCAAGGGCAATTTCTACATCACGGATCGTGTCAAGGAACTCATTAAGTACAAGGGATTCCAGGTCGCGCCTGCTGAGCTGGAGGGTATCCTCGTTGATAATGCCTCTATTGATGACGTTGCTGTCATTGGTGTTGAGAGCGCTGAGCACGGCACCGAGGTGCCCGTTGCGTATGTTGTGAGGAGCGGTAAGAGCAAGGAGTCTGGTGTCTCAGACGCAGATGAGGGCGCAAATATTGTGAAGTGGCTTGAGGGCAAGGTTGCGCATCACAAGCGTCTGCGTGGTGGTGTGCGATTTGTTGAGGAGATTCCGAAGAGTGCGTCTGGAAAGATTCTACGGAGAATGTTGAAGAAACGCGCGCAGGAAGAGACGGCCGCGCCGAAGGCTAAGCTATGATTGATAAAGATAGATTAAGTATTAGGTATAAATTGGGGATGTATTGTTATTCTACTCGGGTATATAAATATATATAATGACGTATGCACTGTATAAGCACTTAGCCAGGAATGTTTATTGAATATTAGACGATCGGTTTAAATAAATGTCATTCAATATTTGCTGTTTATGACTTTAATTAAGGAAATGCCTAAATTCACCGACGTCTAAGCACCTAACCCAAACCGCTTAACCATCGCACCGACATCCTCCCCTTCGACGGCATCAACCCCCTCACGTACAACTCTATTCACGGCATCTCCGATCTTTTCCTCACCTCCTAACAAGTCATACCACCCCTTACTTCCTTGCCGGGCCAACAAGGTATCCGCAACCCTTGCAACGTCCTCTCGCGGAACCTTCCCCTGTGATCCGATCTTCCCGAGATTCACATTCCCAGTCGCCGGCTCATCGCTCAACGCCCCGGGCCGCAAGCAAATCGCATCCAGCACGCTAGCCTTCCCGCTCGCTGCCTGCTTGGCCCGCGCAGCCGCATGGGCTGTTAGGAACTCGTCCGCTTCGAGCTTAGCCTTTGCATAGGTGGGGAGGACATTGTTGAAGGTATTTTGCGAAGATTCCCAGTCTGCGTCAGAGAACCACGAAGGCTTGTTGCGGCGCGATCCGATCCAGGACACAAGTAGGAATTTCGACACGCGCGGGTGCGCGAACGACGCTGAGATGAAGGCCTTGGCGGCAGTTTCGTCGACTGCGATGGTGCGCGTGGGACCTCCTTTCCCGCCAGCACCTAGAAGTGATCATTGTCAGTATCAAGAATCGAGGATTGACAGAGTTATTGAATTTGTTTAATTGCGATGTTGTGTCTTGTTTTGCTTTTGTTTTAGATGCGCGGTAAAGTTTAACGAAGGGGGAACTAACCGGCTGACCAAACTACGTAATCGGGGTTTGTTTCGTTGAGGATCTTAGCTGCGTCTGCTTGAGTTTGGACCTCGTCGAGGCTCGAGACTAAGACATTGAGTTTGCCTTTGGCGTTCTCTGAGTTTGCGAGCGTGAGGATCTCAGGCTCGTGGGCAGGGTTGCGGATAACGCTGGTGACGTTCCAGGAACGGGCGAGGAGGAGGGGGGTGAGGTGGAGGGCGACTTTGCCGTGGCCGCCAAGGAGTAGGACTTGCATTTTGGTTTTGGAATAAGCTGTAAGATTTGTAAGTTAGTTTTGAGTAGGTTAGTTGAGTTCTAGTCTTGGGTAAGTGAGCGCGAGAACCCGAAGTTCTGAAGTTGCAGCTCTTGCGTGATGCGGGGTGAAAGCGATTAATAATACAGCTCGACGTCATTCAGTGAGGTTCAGGAGACCTCTTCCAATGATTGCGACGATTCAGTCGCATCGCTTGCCCTCTGTATTCGGATTCCCGGCTTCATGATGTTGGGCCTGTCCTGTTGATGCCCGAAGTGAGATCGAGGAAGAGGCAAGTTCGGGCCGATCGATGCGAAGTGGCCCCGACCACAAGACCAACGGTTCTTTGACCTTCTAGCGCCAGTTTCGAAGAATCTGAAGCCATCGTCGATTCAGTCCCAAAGCCGAATTCAAACGGTGAGGCCAGCCTCGACGGTGCGCCGTTGGCTGGGTCCCGGCAGTGGGAAGGTGAAACGCCCGCTGTCTTCAATTGAGGATCGGGAGTTTGAGGGAGAACGACTGTTTGGCTCGCCGCTCTCCGAATGGAAGATGAAGGGGGTCTGCTCCGCCACTCTGGGTTTAGATCCGATTCAGATCGAGTTCTGCATATTACAGGACGTGGTTCTGATGACCAGACTGGACAACCAAAAGATTGATGAACAGCAGATCTGGCTCTATGATTCACTGATTCTTCATCCCCAATCTTTAGGTCTGCATCACATTAGATTGTCCCCTGATCTGGTTCCGAATTGTGATACAATTAGGACTGAAAAGCTGTCTACTCTCGGGAAGGGACTCCGGCACTTAGCCCAATACGGCCTAGTCAGGGGCACAACCGTGTTTATGAACTACGTTCTCGTATTTCACGCTGGCTGTAATACCCACATTACCACGCGCCACGGCGCCTCCAAAGAGTCAGACTCTAGCCCAACGGCTGTCAACAAATCTTAGAAATCAAACAACCTTCCCGGAATCCCGGTCAATTACCATAATAAGCCTGGATTCAAGGAAGACGCGGGGCCGCACGGTCGTTTCCTGAAAACTCTGTTGAGTTGAGAGATCCTGATCGGACCCGAGAAATTGGCGGGTTGCAGGAAGACGACGCGGTGCAGCCACGCGATGTACATTGCACAGTGCCGTGCCGCCATTCCGTCTCTGAGTTCTGCATTGTGTCTGCAGGCTCTGTCCAACGAAGCGATTGTTCAATAATAATGAGGACGGGGGGGCGTAAAAGTGGATGTGACGAATAGATAACATGCGCTGGGAGGTGAAACACTCGGAGTTGGCCAGATAGGTCACATACAAGGCTCAGCTGATGCTGCCTCACAAAAGGTCCGCATCCGGTACTCCAGTGAGGAGGAGACGGGGAAGACTGACTCGACTGAAAATGAGACCAACTGAGGACTGAGGAGCAGGGTCACAGGATTATCGACCTGTGAACTCGACAGATATGCAGGACTATCGAGGGCTGAGATTACATTTGGCCCACTTCTTGGGCAATGAAAACGAGACACAAGCAGTGTGATTGATGTATTGATGAGATCATTTGGGTCTTTCCAGGTCATCGAACAACTGAACATCCCTCCAGAGTCCAAAGCCAAGGGCTCCCTCCCGAGATTCTCCCAGTTCGTCCGCCTGCCCTGTGTCCCTTTGTGTTGGGACCCTCATTGATCGAGGAAGTTCTGGTCCGCCTGGTGGTCCTGGTCAGTTCCGACACGCTGAATAACCGAAATGATTCCGGTATTTGTGGGAGGCTGATTGGGCGGAGACTGCTAGTGGGGTCTGCAAGGGTCGCGAGCACCCCTGTCCATGGTACGGTACGGTAACCGCTGTAATCGTCCATCTGTACATCTTGTTTACACACAGTAAGGGTTGCCCAGAGCTCGGACAGGAGTTCCCTGAGTGTTGCGAACTCGAGAGTCAAGGTCAACCCAAGGAGTTCCCAAGGGACGCAAGATCGTCGCATCATCAGTAGGATCAGACAGCGAGTCGAGCGTTGATTCAGCGACTGCCGGAGCCAGAAAGTAAATACGCCCTGTTTGTGGACACGAAAAGTAAATGTGCGTATGTCGATCGACTCCGCGACCCAAAAAACCGACAGGAGCTGACAAGAGTCTGGACTTTTGTTATTTTGATTATGATAATAATTATTATTTTATTATTTTTATTATTTCCTCCACTCCGCGTGAACGCCGGAGTTAGCATGCAAAATAATAAAAATTAAATCGTCGATCGAGATCCTTCTCTCTCCTCACTCTCTATCTTTTCGTTCTCTTTTCTTGCTCATTGCAAAGTCATTCATTTCTCCCCTTCCCCCATCTCTCAACTAACAATCTCAACTCAACATCGTCTTTCCTTTCCGCATCTGCATTGGCTCCCAGCTGTGCCACTGCCGCCCATTCCTTGTCGAATCTCCATAGTTACTATTGTCGCCTCCGCTGCAGCCACATTCCGGCTGTGTCTTGCCCACCAACCCCCTCCATCAATTCGTCCAGCTGGAGCTGCTCGATCGATTTTCATCATCCAATTAAGACCCCGTCAGTTCGACTTCAAGGAAGAGTTGTTTGCTATACATATCGCCCCTGGTACTTTGCTCGTCCTACACGTCGCATCCACTGCACAACAGATCGGCCACGGACCGGTTCCGCAGTCTGCATAGGGGATGATCTAACTCTCGCATTCGCTGTCAATTATTGAGCTCTCCTTTCCGTCTCTCCTCGGATCTTTATCTACTGTACACGTTGCCCTGGTTTGCACAGATTGTGTGCTTTTATTGTGTCATCTTGGTCTTCGCCCAGTAGGTCCCTCCTATGTCGCATCAACATTGCAATATTGCCTGGGCGGTTTATTCTGACTTCTAAGACTGGATTGAGCGCGTCGTCGAGATCTATTTCCATTTTTACGCGATAACTGTCCCCGGTGGAAAAGTTGGCGTTCGTCATTATGAATCGTTTCCGCAAGTCCAAGAAAGAGCAGAGAGAGAAGAAGGAGAAGAAGGAGAAGATTAAGGATGAGATTGTGATCACCGAGACCAGTGTTCCCCCCATTCCTCCCCCGGCTACCACTTTTGGGGGGATGCTGAAGAAAGGCAAAAAAGAAGAAGCTGAGCCAAAGCCGGATCTCGATCTTTCGACTGCGTTACCGTCTACAGATGATTTCCGCACCAGTTTGCTCATGCCCAAGCTGTCTGCGCGGTTTAGCATGTTGAGAGAACAAGACGACCCTGGATCCATGATTGGAAAGGCTAGCGACGACAGTGTACTATTTCCCAAACGTGCCTCACGGTTGAATCTTTTCGGCCATAACCCAACTCTGCTTTCCGATATCGATGAAGTCTCCACTCACAGCCGGCCGTCGTTCAACATGGGTCGGGGTTCATACGCATCGGGAAGCGACGGGTGTACTGGCGATGATGATGCGCAATCACAAAAAGGAAGCATTATGAGCCGCGGCCGCCGTACAGAGGGAAACAATTTGTTCGGAGGACGACAAAAGGTATATAAGATTACTCCCTCCGGATCTGGCCGCGCTGGTCGGGCCATCTATGAACACGATATTGGCCACTCGCTCTTTCGACCAAAGTTCAATGAAACGGAAAGAGAAGAGGTCTACTCTCCACACGAGTCTGAAGATGCGCACTCTAGCGTGTCCTCTTTCAACCGAGCCACATATTCATCCACTGCGTCTGGGCCAACGCTTAATGGGCGCACATCGACCGCTGCGACATCTGTGGATGAGAACATGGCTACGTCGCCCGCCCAAACACATTTTAGTAGTTCGGAGTCGGTCGCCTTGCCAAAGCCGACAGGCCCGGGGATGGCCTCAGAGCGCGGGTCTGTCAGGACACGACGTCTTTACGGCCAGGCATTGGAGCAGTCGGTTCACAGTCAACAAGCATCAACTCTTCATCGACTAGAAAACTTGAACCGCCAGCGTGCGGGCACTCCAGAAATTCCAGCACTCAACCGAAGCTATTCTCGGAGCGCCACAAACCTGCGTAACGGCCTACAGAAACTGGCCATTGCTGAGCCCTCACCAGCGGCATCACGTCCCACTAGTCCTCCGTCGTCCGCTACTTCGCCGACACGTCAGCTTGCTGAGCCTGAATTGAGGCCTCCTGGTCACTCACAGCTCCCCCTTAGCCCTCCAGTTAGTGAAAACGAAGAGGCGACTTTTGTGGCCGCTTTGCAGCCAGGAGACCGTGGGAAAGCCACTGCTATGGGTATGTTTAATAAACCGCGCACTGCCTACGATGAAAACCAGTTCTCTCGTCGCCAGCTTCAGATGTTCCAAGGAAGGAATACGCCCCCTCCTCGGCAACAATCTCCAGCACCGGTACCTGCGTCTGCACCTCCCCAAGATGTCAGCGCTCGCTCCCGGGGGTTTTCGAACGCAAGTCACCGATCACGACCTGGTTCTGCAGCATCCTCTCACTATAGCGAAGCACAACGTCCCGTTAGTCGGTCCACCGGAAAGAGCGTAAATGCATCCCCTGCCAGGACAGGGCACATCGGCACATTCTTCGATAACTCAAGCCCAAGCGAAACTGAGGATGAGGGATATCATCCATCTCGAGATGATTACTCTATGCACAGCGATCATCCCGCGTTCCGCTCCAGGACTCCTTCCAAGCCTTCAACCCCAACTGGTGACGAGAACAACTGCACACTCCCTGAAGTGCGATACTCGGACCTGGGTGATCTGAAGCCTATCGCAGAGCACACTGAACACGCCCCCGAACTGACCAGTGACACTCCTGAGAAGCCTGATTCTCCCACACTACCTGCAGGACTGGGCCTCAGTGGTCTTGTGCGTACGCACCTTCGCCATGACAGTGACAAGTCTTCTATTTTGCCGCCACCTTCCCCTCGATTCCCACCCCCTACAGACGATGACGATACTCCCAGGGAATCCACCATTGAACTTCCTCAACCAGCTCTAGCCCCTCATCCTCCCAGCAATGCTCCACCACCGCCCCCAATCCCCGATTGGCGGGATGAGCTTGCCGCCCAGCATCGGCGCCAGGGAAGCACAGAGACGCAGAAGGAGCGAGAAGAATTCGAAAATGAGCTTGCCGAGCGGCGACGAAGGGTGCAGGAAAAGCTTCGGGATTTTGCCGATGAGAGTCGCGCGGCGAGCCCTGTTTCCGGTCGCCAGACCCCTGATTTTGGTCCCAGACCTGGGAATGCATTTGCGCTTCTTAAGAACAAGCCCAGCAAGCACCATCTCTTCGGTCGAGGCGAACCTCGCGGTATGAAGGGCCTTCCTTTCGGCGGCAATGCGTCTACACCGGCCTTGGTCTCGGAAGACCCCTGGGCTGAGGAGGACAGGGTATCTTTTCCCAGCCTTGGCAACCTTGGAAAGCATGGGAACTCTAGCGCTCCTCAAGTAGCGGAACAACCACGATCCATGCGGTCGAGAATAGCTAGCTTCGGGCGTCGCAGCAATGATGATTCTCGTGAATCCAGCCGCAGCCGTGGCGCATCCCCCCACACGAGCTTCCGCGCGCGTAGAGATAGGTCGAACTCAAATACTTCTAGTCGTTCTAAGAGTCGCTCGCGGCGAGACCGCGACAACCTTACGACGTTGGAGGAAGATGAGACCGCTTCTGACAACAGTTTCTCATCTGGAAATGGACGACGTGGTGTTATTTCTGTTGCGTCATCCGCTCGCCCTTCCATTGAGGCCCACGATCGTTTGGCGTATGATCGGTCATCGTCTGCAGCATCTGGTAGATATCAACCCGAGAGCCGGTCAGCAACGCCAATTCACGATCGACCGTTCGCTGTCCCTGTGGCCAATTCACCCAGTATTGGTGCCCCTCGACCATCGCCCGCTGCGCCACCTTTCTCCGCCAACGCAACACCACCATTGTACGACATTGCCGGTGATTCTGCAGCAACAACTGCAGCTATTCAGCACGCACAATCTTTACCCCAACGTGCTGCAGTGCACACCGGTCTCCAAAAACGTTCTATCGACAAAACCAAAATCTCGGAGCCAACATTCATCTCCTGCACATCAAACGTCCCCACCGTGGGCCTCCCTCCCGGCGCCAGCCTAAGTAACGGCATGGAAACCCCGCCTCTGCCTCCGATGAACCCTCGTCGTCGCCGGCAGACAACCACCCAAACCATCCTCGGGGCCTTCAAGAACGACAAGCACGATTCGCACGACTCCAACCCCATGCCCGTCTCGAAGCCTGACCAAGAGCTCCCAGAAGAGCACAGTACATTCGTGGACGACGACCGGTCTCGGTCTCGGTCTCGCCCGCGCAACCGCTTACGCAAAATCTCAAGTGAGGGCGGCGACATGAATTCCGCTGGCAGGGCACGGCAGACGATGTCGACCAGCGCATCGCCGGCTCCTACACAACACCAGCCCCGAATCCCTATGGACGGAGGCATGTTCTGATTTGATCATAGTCGATCCTTGACAAATTTTCCTTTCCAGTTTCTATTTGATGTAACTAAGATACCTGGTCTGTTATTGGTCTGATGAGAGATACCATTGTTTTTGAGCGGTGGTTACTATACTAGTCTTGGCTATTTTCTTTTTTTTATACTGATAATACACAATTATCATATTCCATCCTAGCTCAATTGGTGGATTATCTTCACTAAAAAGAACCTGAAAATTGTCCATTCGACCAAGAGGCGAAACACGTAAAAGATGGCCGAGCTGAAACAACCACCTGCGTTTAAACCAGGGATTTTCGAGGTTTACATAGCAATACACAGGATGCCTGGTACATCACACGTAAGCCAGAAGAAAAGGGAAACAGCGTTTTATTTCATTGCAGTGCAGTTCATCGATCCCTTTTTTGTTGTTTAACTCGAAGAAAGCTAACTTTCTCTTGAGGACTGCAAACCCGAGGCGAACAGGGTTGCTGCTGTATTGGTATTTACTATAGGTAGACTATAACTTTTTAATAGAAGTGAATGGCTTAATGATACTTATTAAATAACTAGTTTTCTTAATAGTTAATGATATCTTAAGATCTATCTGTGTGTTTTGTGAACATATGTGATCCAAGTCACGTGGAACAGAAGCCCTATACAAAGACTCTTGAAAGGCATCAAGTTTGTACTTCACCTATACCCTGAAAAACAAGGACTGGGACTACTTGGAACTCAGGTTATTAATAATTCCAAATACATATGGAAATATATTGTTTTGTCTAATTCAAAACAAGGCAGGTCCGCGGGAGCCACAAAGAGAAGTATACCAACTGTATTCAGACCCCATCGCCGCGGCGACATCAGTGAAAGCAACAACATGAAGATAAAACATTTCTTTTCTCTTCTTTCCGTCTTCCCCTTATTCCCTCTTATCAACACAACACTTGCAAAATCATTTCTTTCCATCCAACCCATCTACCTCTCATCGAATCCAGACTAAAGGATACCTGTCATCAAGAAAACCTCATCTACTCACATAATAAACCCCTCAAGATCAAAAAAAGATAGAAAAAAGAGAAAAAAAGTCGAGAAAAGCCGGGCAGAGACAGAACATGGTAAGACGTACCAGGTCATTCTGCTCATCCGAACTCCCCTCAGTAACTCGGGACCTTGATGACTTCTTCAACATCGACCGCGACCATTCCAGCGTTGGCCCTGCTCAGACCGAGACATCTAAGTCATCAATCACATCTCATGTTCGCTCTGTTGGGACCATGACCACTGGAATCGATACTGAAGTTGGAAAAGCAGTTGAGGAGGAAGGAATGTCCCAGGTGGATGGGCCGTCGGCGAGAAAGCAGTCGAAGAAGGCTGAGAAGAAAAAAAAACAGAAGCAGAAGAAACAGAAAGAGAAGGAGCAGAAAAAGAATGGATGTGTTAAAGGCGTTGAAGAAGAAGAAGAAGAAGCTCAAGTTGAACATGTCGAGGGAGAGCGGCCGCGTGACGAAAAGCCTGGGAAGCCTGATACCAACGGACAAGATAATGACCGCCCTACAAATGTATCGGGGGTGTTTGTTGTGTATGGAGATCGTGGAGTTTTGCAGTCGGAGCCGCAACCAGAACAACAACTAGAGCAGAACGAGGAACGGGGGGGACGTCAGCATGATCACAATCAGGAGCATGAGCACGAGCACGAGGATGAATCCCAACGTGAACTCGGACACCATGAGGATAAACCGATCTGTCGTGTTCACGGTCGCATGTTGTGTCAGTTCAACGCCGCATGCTGTGTACACAAACCTCCAGTTGAGTGCGGCTGTCCCCCTCGGACATCCTGCTGCTGCATACACCATGCAGGTGACTGCTGCTATTGCGGGACCGATGAGACTGCAGGCGGTGCTACACAGGACGAGGACGACTCGAAGACAATCTCTGCTGCCCAATCTGTCGCTGGGCCTTACACGCCTCCTACTCCTCCGATGAGCACACCACCCCCCGCCGGCAAAGCGATTTACAATGCTAATGCTCCTCGCACAGCAAACTCGACCAACAAGCCCATAGCCTCACCAGGAAACCGCTCTGGTGTTCGAGTCACGGTGTCGCCTGCATCGCCTATGAAGATGCTGAGAGCTGATCTTGAAAACGATTTGGCAGCGCAGGCGAGTCTCGAGCTGTCGAAAAACCTGATAGATATGTTGGAATCCAACCACATGAGTGATGTCAAGCTCATTCTTCGCTCGATAAACAATCAGTTCTGGCCGATCGTGATGACAGCTCACAAATGTGTCCTTGCGCGTAGTCCACTTATTACCTCCCTCCTTGTTGGCGGGGAGTATTATAATGAGGAGATCACAGCAGTTGCGGGCGAGGACTTCATTATGATCAAGTCCTGGGAGCAGGTGGTGCATCACCTCTACGGAAAGCCTATTATGACACTGAAGACTCTCAAACTCATCACATTGGAAGATTTCGGTTATGATCCGGCAGCAGCAGCCGACAGTGAGCCTGAATATCCGTTCTCTGTGCAGTTGGCGATGTTAGATATGGCTATCGGGTACGCAGTTTGCGGCGCCTTTTTCTATTTGACCCCCGTTGTCGACGCGGGATTTGGCCTGGTAATTGATCTCCTTAGCTGGGAAACCGTCGAGCAAGTGCTTCGCTGTGGACTTTACACGTACAAGTACATGGTTGTCCTACCTAGGCCGTCTTGGGTTGAGGAAGCTGCACGCCAATATGGGGAGTCCGATTGTCATACCCAGGACGTTGGGGAACAGGGCGAGGCTATCAAAGCATCTGATGGAGATGGAGATAAAACCACCAACAGTGACCCTAAGCCCAACAGTGAGAATCCACATCTTCCCCCAGCCCCAGCTCACACTCCAACCTCAGACGCCATCGCCGTCACTTCAACCAAAGGCCTCTATCCCACGCGTGATCTGGAAAGCGACTGGTCGCATCGTATTGTTTGCGCATCACTGGATTTCGCGTTCAAGGACATAAAGCCAGACTTCAAGCTGTACTCTGCTGCACACTCGACTACCCTCCCTGATCGTATCCCGGAGTTCCTCAAGTCCTCACCTGCATCGGAACCACCAGCGCAAACTGCACAAAAGAATAACAACATTCAAAAGCCTACCACCCAAACACGGTCTCATCCACCTTCCGCTGCGGTTGCAAACAACCCACGCCTTGCAGACGTCAAGTTCGGCTCGTTCCCGTCCTTAGGCCTCGATCCAATCGCCGAAGAAGAAGCAATCGATGATAATCACGAAAAGGAGCACGAAAACGCAATCGAGAGCCAGAAATCAAACGAAGAAGATAAACCCATCGAGAGAGAAGACAAGGAAGGTCTTAAAAACCGTGCCGCCTCAGACACTCTTACTCCTCCCAGCGAGAAAGTAGGAGCCGGAGCAAGCGACGATAGAGACGCTGCAAATGCAGATCAAACATCTCCTCCTGCCGCGACTACAACCCCCGGACCTGAAGTATATATCCCCTCGGCAATCCTGCTCACACTGGGCTTTCATGAACTACTCATAGCATTCTCGATGCTGGAAAAGCGCGGCATTCTGACGTCGGAACTTGGGCAGGAGATCATTCTGGAGAGGGAGGCTAGACGCCAGGCAGCGTTAAAGAACTATGCGACTATTTTGGTTGAGAAGGCACGGACGGAGAATGCGTCTGGTGCTAACCCCGCCACTGCAGGAGGTGGTGGTGTTGCTGAAGGCTCGAAAAAAGGAAAAGGAAGGTTGAAGGGGAAGGCAAGAAAGGCGCAGCGGCAGCAAAAGAACACCGGTGGCGTGGATGGTGTTGAAAAGGACACTGGTGATGTTGAGTATGTGAGCCTTGGCGCCGTGCATGTCCCTGATGAGGTGAAGGAGTTGGGTTATCGCGAGATTTACAGTAGCAAGATGGTCCGCTATCCGCGTGAGGACGGAGAAGATCGAGTTGGGGTTGAGACTGTGCTTGCGAGGGAATGGGTTGGGTATCAGTGTTAACTGGGCCCATTCTGTCAATCCTTCGCATGTCTATGACTCTTATGGCATCGTTTGTTGAGTTTCTGATACATTGAGGGCGAAGTTAGGATACACAACTCACTTGGATGGGATGGAGTTCATGTATAGAGTAGACGCTATGTTACTACTAGTTACCCCATTGATCATTCGACCGAATAATGAACAGTTTTTCCTATGTACAGTCTATATACTTTAACTGTCCCCGACTACAGTCTACTCGAGCCAGCAGATAGTCACTGCTTGTCAGGGAATCCGAAGTTCACGCCGAAAGGAGGGAACACGAAGCGCTGGAAGCCGCTCGTCGCAGCCAGCTCGGCGGAGTACTTGGCAATGAGGTCGACGTCCTCCTTGTCCAGGGCGACCAGGTTTCTGTTCTCTTCGATGCGCGAGGGCGTGACCGACTTTGCTAGTACGGAGGAACCGCGGGCCACTGCATGTTTATTAGCTTCAAGAACAGAAAGAGGCGAGAGTAGAAAGAGAGGGATGAAACATACAATGCCAGCTCAACAACACCGTCGCAGGGCTAACTCCCCTTTTCTTCGAAACTTCCACGATCGCCGGCGCACTGAACAACGGTGACCCAGTGCTGCCCAACGGACTATAAGCCGTAATAAGAATGCCCTTCTCCTTACAATAATCCACAATCTCCTGCTGCGGCAGCGACGGATGGTTCTCGATCTGGTTCGCAGCAGGAACAATCTTCACCTGTGGCAGCAACTCCTCCAGATATAGCTTGGAGTAATTTGACACGCCAATCGCCTTGACCTTCCCGGGGTTCTTCGCAATAAGTTCCTCCATGTTCTTCCACGTCGTCACATGGCTGTGGCTATGCACAATGTCGCGGCTCCCGTCCGCCAGCTTGGGGAACAGCTCGTGGTTCCCATTGGGGTTCATCGCCAGCGGCCAGTGCACGAGATACAGGTCGACGTAGTCGAGTCCGAGCTTGGAAAGGGAGAGGTTGAGGGCCTCCTCCACCCGGGTGTGGTATGTGCACCACAGCTTTGTGGTGACAAAGATTTCGGAGCGCTGGACAAGGCCTTCAGAGAGGGCGCGGTTGATGCCCTCGCCGACTTCGGTCTCGTTGCCGTAGCATTGTGCAGCATCAATGTGGCGGTAGCCCACTTTGAGAGCATGATAGACGGCTTTGCTTACTTCTCCAGGGGCGGATTGCCATGTTCCTGGTGGTTGTTAGGTGGTGGTTGTTTGTTTGTATGGGAGTGAGGGGAAATACCAAGACCGAGCGCGGGGATCTCAGCGCCGGTGTTGAGCTTGAAGCGTGTGTCTGCGATGGCCATTTTTGCAATTGGGTATCTGGGAATAATTGGTAAAGCAAAGAAAGAGGAAAAGGAAGCAAAAGAAGTTAAAAGATAAAGAGGGGAAAGACGAGAAACAGCGGCATGATATACCCCGAAGCGCGCAATCCGTGGAGGGGCAGTCGGGGGATATACCGGGTATTCCCCCGAACATTTGGCCGGACTTCCAACAATTATTCCATCAACCGGAGCGACTCCGAATCTCTGCCCTGAGATTACTTTAAGAAGTTAGTCTGGCCCGAGTCACGCTGGGCTGAGTTTGAGAGAAGAGAAGAGATTGCGGGGGATCGGAAACTGGGTTCCAGGTCGTCGCTGCGGATTCTGGAATCCGTCCTCTCCAGCTACACCATGCCATCACTCGGAATTTGCATCCTCATTCGCTTGCCACGATGCCGTTATATATCCTATCTTCGTCTCGGGCAGACTCAGCTCTCCATCAACCAAACAACTGTCTCTTTTTACTAAAAGTTTATTACCAAGAAAATCAATCATGAGCCCTCACGCCAACGTCGCCAACGGCGCCGCCCTCGAGGAAATCTCCGACGCTATCGACAACGTCAACGTTCTCAAGCAGAGCATAAAGGAAAAGGCCCAGGCCGAGAAAGGCCTCTACGACCAGTCCGAGTTCGACAAAGAAAAGGACAAGACCCAGTTCCGCCAGTACGAGGACGCCTGCGACCGCGTCAAGAACTTCTACAAGGAACAGCACACCAAGCAAACAGTCGCATACAACCTCAAGGCCCGCAATGACTTCCACTCCAAGACCCGCGCCGAGATGTCCGTCTGGGACGCCATGGAGAAGCTCGACACCCTGATCGACGAAAGTGACCCAGACACTTCCCTCTCCCAGATCGACCACCTGCTACAATCCGCCGAGGCCATCCGCCGAGATGGCAAGCCTCGCTGGATGCAGCTGACCGGTCTCATCCACGACTTGGGCAAGCTGCTCTTCTTCTACGATGCCCGTGGCCAGTGGGACGTCGTCGGCGACACATTCCCCGTCGGCTGCGGTTTCGACGAGCGCATCATCTACGGCACCGAGTCGTTCGAGGATAACGAGGACTTCGGCCACCCTATCTACTCTACCACCAACGGTATCTACACCCCCGGCTGCGGGCTCGACAATGTCATGCTCTCATGGGGCCACGACGAATACCTCTACCACGTTGTCAAGGAGCAGTCCACTCTCCCCGACGAGGCCCTCGCCATGATTCGGTACCACTCGTTCTACCCATGGCACAATGCTGGTGCGTACCGGCACCTGATGAATGAGAAGGACGAGGAGATGCTCAAGGCTGTGAAGGCATTCAACCCCTATGATCTGTACAGCAAGAGCGACGACGTCCCGACAGTCGAGGAGTTGAAGCCTTACTACCTCGACCTGATTGATGAGTTCTTCCCTAAGAAGGTCATCAAGTGGTAGACTGTCTTTTTCCCTTTTCATGATTTTTGTGTTAAATGCCTTTTTTTAATTTTTACGAGTTATGACGAATCCAAGCTGTATCTTGATGCCACTACTACATTAGCCTTAGTTTCGACATGCATGACATAAGATGCTTTTTCACAAAGCGCATCATTTCTTCAAACCCCCACTTCTTTCTCAAACCCAGTGTCCAAGCAGATTCGAACCAAGTGTAAGCAGTAGATCCTTCGATAGCCGACAATCAGGGACACTAGACAGAATACCCGATTAGCCCCACCAAGCCACAACATCCAAGAGCAAGAAAGAAACAGAGGAAACCAGGGCAAAGTATAACATACCACGTTATTAGCCGTATCACAGTTTCCAGAACAGCACAGGAAGGTCCCGTCATTACAGTACTCGCCGGGCTGGGAGCAGCCAGCCCTAGGCTCGATGTCGATGGCCGCCACGGCAGTGACGGCGAGGAGAAGAACGGTGGCGAAGAGCTTCATTTTGGCTTGGCTTTCTTGGCTAGCGGCTATACCTAGTGCGCTAGTATTGTTTTGTTCGCAGTGATGATAAAGTAAAGAGAATTTGGAGATTGTGCAATATGAGCAGGAATGAGGTGATGCCGGTGCTCTGAGGGGTTTATATAGATTAACCATAGCACAAGCTGAAAGGTAAAGCAGGAATAAAAAGACTACTCGGCTGTATTGGGATGTGCCTGACAAGGACAACTCAGTAGCAATTGCTCAACTGGATTGGCCAGGAATTGGTGGAGGAGGTGGTAAGATTTTAGTTTAATATGCCAGGCTGAGCTGTTTTCTGGGATATATGCACTGTGCGGTGGCTTGGTACCGTGGTTAGATGGGTATTTCCAAGCAGGCACATGGCGATGAGGAATTGGGATAGATTGGGTAGTATCTCTGGTCTATTTGAAGTAGGCGCCTATGAGGATAATTCATCAGCAGAGTCTATAAGAAAAACTGTATCCGGTCTGCAGTTCTGCACTGATACCAGCATCATAAGTAGAATTGTAATTCCTTCAGCGGCCCCCTCACTTTTACGTCATTAGTGCTTGATGCCTGCTTGGTATTAATTGGCATTACCTAAGTTGAAACTGAATTTCCACGAGTCTTGTACAAACCGCAGCTGGAGCGAGTTGGATATGACATGTCGGGAAAATACCTGTAGCTGGTAAATTAATGCCAAGGACGAGACAAGTTGTTATACTAGCATGATACTTCTTTGGTAGGGTATTGAATCTATATTGCCAATCTATATATACTAGACTCTACTCCGAACACGTAAAACCCATAGCCGTTAAAACCGTTAAAAATCATATTCACAGATTCGCCTTCGAAACGCGGTTCCCACTCTCATCGAAGAAGATCTTCTCCCCCGTGATCAGAGATTCCTGCAGCGCAGCACCAATGCGCACCGCCTGGACAGCACCATCCAGCTTCAAGGGCACAGCCGTGTTCTCCAACACCGAGGCCGTGAACTCGTTCGCCTCCGTCACAAACGCATACTCAAAGCGGTCATAGTAGTGCTGCGGGATCTCCTTCTTGATACCGCCTGCATCGAATGTCTGGACCAGGTTCAATTGCGGCTGCGCGTTCACCGTGACCTTGCCCTTTGTTCCAATGAATTCACTCGTGTCTTCCTGACCCGCGGCCATCATGCGAGAAGCATAGAAGTAGGCCATCTTCCCATCGTAGAACTCAACCAGACCAACGGCGTTGTCGCGGTCGTTGTGCTTGCGCAGGTCCGGCTCGACGGCTGTGATTCCAACTGCAGAGACGGAGCGCACCTTGGAGTCTTGTCCGAAGAACCAGAGCGACAGGTCGATGTCGTGGATGGAGCAATCCACGAAGATACCGCCGGAGAATTCAGCGTAAGCGACGAAGAACCCAGTTGGGTCGAGCTTGTCACAGGTCTGGCTGCGAATGACGCTAGGGGCACCCAGGGCGCCGGAAGACATCTTGTTGTAGGCGTCGCGGTAGGAGGCGTCGAAGCGGCGGGAGAAACCGCACATGACTTTGAGGTGAGGCTTTGCGTTGGCGGCGTCGAGTACGGATTGCGACTGGTTTTCTTGTAAGTTTCTCGATCTTGGGGTGATTAAGAAGGGGTAATGGGTAGGCGACTTACAATTTCAACGCTGGTCGACAGCGGCTTCTCGCAGAGAACGTGCTTCTCGGCATTGATGGCCTTGATGGCTTGCTCGGCGTGCACGGCTGTGGCAGAGGCGACAACGACAGCTTCTAGGCCCTCGTGCTTCAGCATGTCGTCGTAATTCTTGTAGAGCTTGACTCCGTAGGGAGCAAGGTGGACCTTGGCCCATTCGATCTCAGTGTCGTCCGGGGTGCTGGCGGCGACGAGCTCCGCGCGGGGAGTGCGCTCCAGGAAGTTGAGGGCGTGGCGCTTGCCCATGCGGCCGAGGCCAGCGCAACCGATCTTGAGGCGTTGGGCAGTCATTTTAGTGTAGATGGGGGAATTGAGGAGTGAGGATGGGATGGAAGAGCAATTAAGAGTGAGAGTGGGAAGTGATGAGGATACGATGAGGGGAGTAAACAGCGAGCGACGAATTTAAGTGTACAGCTGCAGGCGAAAGTCGGTCTGATCTCCAACAAAGCAGGAGCTTGAATGCCCCTCATTCGCAAAAATTAAGCCCTTGTCGCACAGGAGCAAGTCCGAGTCTAATGGAGACCATCGTCCGTACAGGAACGCAGACTTGGTGGAGAGCCGGAAAAGGGCTTCCAGGGGGAGAAATGGATTCCGATACCCCATGCGGGGAAAATTGCCCCTTCTCGCAGGATCATACTTCAGTGCTTCATAGTCATAGTCATGGCCACAATTAATTACAGTGCTGATGATAATAAGTAAAAGCTCACGCTCTGCGCCTCCGCTTCTCAATGGGATCCATGAAGCCTTCGCCCTTCATCCACGCAAGAAGCCTCCTTACGCCTCGTCCCTGCACCGTGCCCGGGCGGCCCTCCAGCGCGCTCCCCAGAACCGCCCAAGCCACCACAAACAGCCAGACCTCGCCGCCCCTCCACCCCTTCCACAATCCCCGCTTCACCCCCGCCTTCCACGCCGAGTCCACCGCTACTCGGAAAAAGTACAAAAACACGCTGCGGCTGTTACTTCCTAGGAAAGCGAACGGCAGCCCGGCAAGTGCGCCGCTGAGGTAAAATCGCTGCGTCGGCAATACTGTCCGTGGCAAAACCGCGTTCCACATGCACAGACTGCCCCACGCCGAACCGATTGCCGTTGAAAGCACTGCCGTCTGTGTGATGACTTGTTTTGAGAGACCGTTAACCGTCGAAATCGGCTGAGCTAGCCATGATTTCAAATTCAGCGCCGACCGCGCAAGTGCTACCATCGCGAAAAATCGCGCTAGAGTAGATGCAGAGAGCAGCAAGTGATGCGCGAGAGCTGTGCCACAGCTAGGACTACCAGGATGGAGCAATGCACATGACAGGTTAGGGATTGATGGATGCGCTGGTCCGGTAATTGGCGAGATAGGCTTGAGTCCCGACGGCAAAACATTGGGAACCCCAGGACGAAGTATAGGCGAGACGAACGCCCTGCGACTGTTAGATTCTGGTTCTCATTGACATGGAGAAAGGTAAAAAAGAGCGAAGCAACTTACGGCCAGCTGAGATGAGCAATTGACGCGATCGAATCTACAATACCATCCTTCTCCGGCCAGGGAAACTGGGCTGGCAAAGTATCCGGCCGGTCATGAATGTAACTTGGTGAGTACTTCATAATCACATTTCCAAACCACTGCCATACTCAGTTAGCCAAAACAATCGCAGCCGACATCAAACAGAACCTGGACACAGACCTTAGGTGTAGTCTCCCGATCAAACACGAAGGCGTGGAATAGCTGTGTAAGCGACGCCGGCATCAGCAACCAACTCCCAAACCACCACGGCCGGTTCTCACACCACCCCTTCTCATCCATAACATTGTAAATTGCCTCCAATCCTCGTGTAGCGACGTAAATCGCGGCCGTCATCCGGAGCTGCTTCTGCGTGCAGATTCCCAGCGAAAGACCCGCCAGACTGGCACCGACCGCAGGCGCATATCGCGATGTTAGCGCCTTCGAGATGCGCGGATTGCGTTCGCAAAATGGCTGTGCTTCATCGGTACGTAGGTTTATGCGCAATTTAACAAAGAAGCGATGTAAGAGCCGGTGCAGCAAAACCATCAGGGACATCGCAAGGGAAAGGCGGAAATTTGGGGATCGAAGGAGGGAGGTTCGGGGTTTTTGCCTAATTCCAAACGCACATTAGCAAACGATAATTCCCCTTAAAAACTTTCACATTGAAGACAAGGGTGGTTTCGTACTGAGCCGAGTTCTTTTGTATGCGACCGATAACGAAGTCGACAAGCTTCATCAAGGCTCCCGAGGCCAGAAAAACGCGCAGCGACGCACGTACTGCCGTTTCATTATATTTATTCTTGGAGCGGGTAATGGATTCAAATCTTGCAGGGGTTGGTAGTTTGTTTTGCAAGGAGCGAGAACGCTGGGCGTAGTCGTGAAGGGCCTTGTATTCTTTGGCACTTAGGGAGACGCGCAGGGCGTTGCGAACAACTGGGTGCACTTCAGAATCGGGTTGTGGAGTGGGCGCCATAATGTTCCTCTCCGAGGAAGGACCGTTGAGAAATGGAAACGGACGCAATAGGACAGAAAGACAATCTGGGAATAATGAAGGAACAGAGGACTGAGGAGAGCTGAAGATGATCGTGCCCGTGACCTCGGCTCGGGAGTATGCAATACCTACAATTGTGACGTAGCAACATACATGGCCGGATACATACATCCAACCAGATCGAGGAGATTGATTGACTCGGGTACTTTGAATCTTACATTTGAATTTTTGCTGAGTTATTTCTACTTGGATGCCGATTCATACCCGGCAACCATGTACTATACGAAGTCAAATTGAGCACATGCAATCCTACATAAACAATCCATTTAACTACTAACCCAACCCAAGTGCTTCAGTTCAACATAATATCATGTCTAAAACTAGAATTTAAAGCCATAAAGCCGCCCAGTCATCCTCGTAGGAGCAGGCCGACATAGCTGAAAAGAACCATTATGCGACAGCCGAAACCCATTAATCCGATATCATGCAAATCCACCATCGCCATCAAAAGACCCTGAATACAAAATATCCTTATAGGAAACAAAACAATCACCAGAAACTGCACCATCCAATCCAATGTTGACAAATGTTCTCCACACTCGTCGCCTGTGCGAGAAGCTTGTCAACTTGGTCGCTCACATTGAGCTCCTCAGTGGGCTTGAAGTCATGACCCGTCAATTTCTCCCGGACCCGCCCAAGAACCTGCAGCGCTCTTGCATTTTGTGCCTCGCGTGCTTCATTGGGAACGCCCTCTTGGGCATCGAGGATGCCGCCCTCAAGAATCGAAGGTCGACGGTGGCGGGAGAAGTTGCTCGGCTGAACGCCATGTTCAATATTGACGCCAGAGACGACGGATTGGCGCCGCTCCGTGTTGAATGGCACTCGATCTGGAGACTCCCGAATTCCGAGACGCCAGTTAATTAGTGGGTCGTGGATGAACTAAATTCGCGTCAGTTAAGTAAATACAATGGGACAGAGGGAAAGTAACTTACAGCCTCCAGAACAGCCATCAGCGAATCTTTATTCTCGCGGATCACACGCATGACCGCCTCGCAAGTGATCCTATAGCTTCCTTCGATATTACTGACTTCCATTGCAAATGTCAACATACGGGTAAGACGGAATGGCACGCGCTCCGGATACTTCTCCCGATGCATCGCAACCTCGAAGCAGTCACCAAAATCGATGTGAACCACCTTTCCAGTCACCCGGTCCAGAAGAAGATTAGACGGGTGACGATCGCCCAAACCAAGGATGTATCCGACCATGGACATGACACCGAGCGACCGAGTGTAATTGGTTCGTCGCTCAAGCCAGGCCTCAGAACTCTTACTCTTCAACCACAGAACACGATACAGATCCTTCCCGGTGGTGTTGTCCATGGCATATCCAAAGACTTCGACCTTTTGCATAAGCGTCAGGTTATCGTAGTCTGGAGCCATTTGCAGCATAATCCTATGTTCGATATTGAGGAGAATGCGTCGTGTCTCTCGGTACTCCTTGATCAAGGCGTGCAAAGTGTCGCTGTTCGTGACCCATCCGATGATACCGGAATTCTGAGAGAGTGGGATGGCAGGGAATCGCTGTACTGTCAAATGTCGTTTAAAACTCTCACTATCGTTGTCCAGGAGGGTGTTGACTAGCCCGAACAATTGCATGACTCTCTCATCTTGTCTGATATCTTCATGACCTTTCAGTGCGTACATATAGGAGCTTCCATCGCTGCCCTTCAATGTCATCCGTCGTGGCCGCTTCTTCGTTTGGAGAACATGGAGGATTGGATCGAAACTGATGATGCGAATGATAGGTCTGCCGCTTTGGTAGGTACCAGGGACAGCGAGATCAAGGTCTACACAGTCCTTGAGCTTGGGCGAGACGTACTTGAGATCAAGTGTCGATAGCTGCGGTAGCTGTCGACTGATTTTGCGGAAAACAGTGTAATACAGATCCCACGCCTGGTTCAGATCACCGATTTCTTCGGTCTCGCGGTAGAGCATGCAGTAATGCTTCGCCTCGGCAAGGTCGCGCCCAAATGCCTGGGCAAACGATACCTCGCGCAGCGTCTCGGCACCCTTATCAAGCATTTCGTGAAGTGGAGCAAGAGTTGAAAACATCCCTTCCACGTTATGGTCGCCGAAATAGAGTCGGGACGCTTCTTCGAGTCCCTCATGCCAGAGCTCGTGCCATAGTACAGCGACTCTGATAAGTTCGTGACTTACAAGGTCGGCTTGTTCAACAAGGGTGGCGCTGTGTTGCCGCATGCTATCCATGATATTGCTTGCGGACTGTGACCGTCGTGTAACATTAGATTTCATTGCAACCGTCAGGGGGTACACAAGAGCCTGAGGGTGTGTCTTGCCAACTTCAGCTAGCAGGCGATGAACAGCGCTTCGAACCCTAAAGTTGGGCTGGTTGATACGTGCAATAAGTTGTGGTGTGACCGCAAGCCATGTGTCGATATTCACAGCGGTAAATCCTTCTGTAACAACTGAGTTCACTTCCTGGTCACCACCATGGTTGAACCAAAGGGTGAGCAGCCGCAAAGTATCCTGCAGAGAGGATGTTGATGATAGTCCAATAGATCTGAGGAAGCCACGGATAGCAGGAATCACATGTTCTGTTACAATATGACCTGGAACCAATGCCAAACTTCCGCCATCCTTGTTCGCTTGGCTAGCAATTGTTGTAACGACCTCAAAGTTTGCCAGCGCCCATGAATGCCATGCTTTGTAGGAATCGCGGTTGTATCTAGTAGCTGCCGAGTATGCATTGAGCACTTCACGGACATGCTCTGGTCGCCAGTCACCTCGTTGCAAGGCTGTCTGCCACTCTCCAAGCCTAAGGTAGCTTTTGGCAAGGAGCCTTCGGAACTTGTTAACATCACCAACGCGTTCTCTGAGGCCCATAATATCGGTGTGGTTTCCTTCGGCAATGCCGTTAACGCCATTGACGCCGTTGATACCATTATGTTCGGATTGTGAGGCAACAAGTGCATTGAACCGTGTGAAATCCTCGGTAAGGTTTCCGGTGAACTCTCTGAGCATTTGAAGGGCCTCGCGTTGGCGCCCACTGGACCAGCTAAACTTCAAACGAGCATATGTAACTTCCGGCGGGGAGATAGTCCGTGTGCCACCGCTGCCATCGGAGAGAACCGTCTCCAACGACGCCAGTGATCGTTCGGCAAGACCCATGCGGTTAGATTTGCGGCAAAGGTTGGCAAACTTAATCCACATGTCCAGGTTCTCTCGGGGTGTGGTGACAAGTGCTCTGACCTTGAGCATGCGTTGCCACACCTCCACGTTCTGCTGACAGCCAAGGAGTCGTCTGTTCCAGGTCTGGCGCATGGCGTCTTGTTTCTCCGGATCACCGACATTTTGCTTGTATGTGATGATCTCCTCGAGTTCGGCAAGCATTTGCACGCGGACGACCACGTTATATGCGCGGTTGTAGGATTCCCCAAGAAGTGCGGAGAGTTCGGTGTCAAGACCATTTCGTGCCTTTTCGATGTACATAACCGCTTCATCGAACTGGTTACGATGAATCGCCAAAATGGCTCCAAAAAATGAACGGTCAGGAGATTGCTCCTTCATGACACTTAGGTACGAGTCCATCAATTCCCACTGGCCTCGACCCCATGCGGCCGCAGCAGCTAGAGGAGCGATAGACTTTCGATGCTCAAGAGAAGCCTGGTTCCATTTCTCCTGGGCCAAGTCAGACAAAACCTTCCACTCTCCAAGGGCGTGTAGACAGCGCATTTTCCCCATTGTAATGCCGAAAGAGTCTGGATCAATCTTCTCACGTCGTTTGTAAGCCGCAAGAGCCTCTTCCCAGCGTTGAAGCTTCTCAAACCAGGTTTCTTTGAGTTCGACATCCCGATATGCTTGGGCTTTTCTAAGAATACCGATAGCGGCATCGGACTGTTGGAGTTGATTGTTGATTGTGATCAAGGCTTCCACGGCTCCAGAATTCTGATCCTGCTCGAACTCGAGTTCCTTGTAATGAAGAGCCTTTGCAAAAGCATGGCATTTGGCCGCATATTTGCCAAGTGTGCGGATGTCAATCGGCAACGCTTTGTCATCGTGCTCCATAAACTCAGCAAGATTGAGAAGGATTTGAAGAATTTCTGGTGGGATGTTTGGTGAGGTTAGTGCCTTTTCAATTGATCGTACCAGCTCTTCCTGGTATTGATCATACAATTCTGTCCAACAAGAGACAAAAGCGGCGTTGAATAGGTCTCGCGCAAGAGGTTGGTATATGCCCGCCAAGCTCGCGCAGGCGCGTAGGGCTGGCGAAGGCGACTCCTTCAAGAGCTCCACGCTGAATCTTCGAATCCACTCCTGCCAGTCCTCTCGTGTTGACTTCTGTGATGCATCCCAGGCATTCTTCAAATGTTGCTGGTTGACTACCATTTTCTTTTGGCCAACCTCGGCATAATTAGCGTCATCTGCCAAGTTTGCATAGCTCTCATCGGGGTTAAGGTCCTGGGGAAGTGGATCCCCCTTTTGGAGCTTTGTCACTAAAATCTGATAATTGACATGAGTGACTTGGTGATGCTTCAAAACCTTATTCAGCAAGTGGATATAATGATTGAAGTCTTGGCCAAGCTGGAATATCAAGGAACAGATACAGTCCATGGCAGATTGTCTCAACATGCGGTCGTTGCCGGCAACGACACGAGACAGAGAGTGGACGATCAATGACGCAAAGTCGGAAACATTCACTTGTCGTGAGAGTTTAGTCAGACTGTCAATGGCGGACTTCCTAATACTGGGTGGATTCTGAGCTCTATCGAACAGACGCACAATGGATGGGACGATCAAATGCATATACTCCTCGCCACTGGGGCCAAATATTAAGAAACTGTGCAAGATCCTTTCCGAAGGTTGTCGGCGCGGTGTGGCGTCCTTCTCAAGTGTATCCAGCATTGGAGGAATGAGGCTAGCAAGGTATTTCTTGAATTCACCCTCCAGGGACTTGGCTACCGCGTCCACGAGGGATAGAATGGTCCCCTGGACCTGATACGACACATCCCAGAATTCTCGAACGACCTCAATGATTTCAGGGAGAAAGGCTCTTATGTGCTGCTTCACGATATTGACAAGAATTGCCATTTGGTTGAAATATGATTCAAGTCGTCCTCCAGGCGAACCTCGAATGACAGAGATAAAACCTGGAATAATTTGACCAAGAAAAGGCACACATTTCAAGCCAAGAGTCTTGAAAATGGTGACAAT
This sequence comes from Aspergillus sydowii CBS 593.65, assembly GCF_001890705.1. Classification (NCBI taxonomy): domain Eukaryota; kingdom Fungi; phylum Ascomycota; class Eurotiomycetes; order Eurotiales; family Aspergillaceae; genus Aspergillus; species Aspergillus sydowii. The sequence continues at coordinate 622,497 of NW_024467863.1, read as the reverse complement.
CGCATCGATGACAGCGGAATGGTATTGTTGAAGGGAGTTCTCACGAAGTATGTTTTGCAAGAGGGTGTGAATCACAACGGTTGGGTAGTACTCTTCATTAGACGGCGCAAGTCCTTGCATGATGAGACTAACATCTGACACTGTCTGCACTTCGTTGATATGGTGAACATCAGGTGCTGTTTCGCTTATTTGCTGGTATTTGTAGGGATCCAATGCACCAAGCGTTCCCAGAACCTTGATCGTCTCCTTACGAAGCGACCCTGCTTGCTCCGTCTTGATGATACCGATGAGTACCGCCAGGAGATGGGGGTGATCAATATAAGGTTCGATAACATAGCCAGAATTGCTAGATATTTGGCCCAACGTTCGTAGCGCCGCCTCTCTCTTGGCATGAGAAGAAAGATCTTGCAAGGCATCAAGAATTATGGGCATAAGTTTGGGTAGATACGCTCTCATATCACTTCCTCCGACACTTGCAAGTTCCCCGACGGCTTTGAGCGTGGTGGAGGCGACACCATGGTTAACATCAGTTGCCTTCGGTAGGAGAGTTGTAACCATAGGATCCACATATGACCTTATCAGTTTCGTAGCGTTCGAAACAAAAAGGCTGATAAGCTGGGCACTTTCCTCCTTCTGGCGCGCAGTGTTTGCAAACCCAAGCCCAGTGAGCAAGTTCACCAGCAACTTTCGTAATGGTGGAAATACATAGGCTGGGTTAACACTGGAAAGGCGCCCAATTATGCAGATTGAGGCTTCTCTGACAGAGAAAATCTCGTCATTCACAGCTAAGAAGAGACACCGAATGTTTTCTGGCCGCGCGAGATGCCGGTCAAACTTGCGATCAAGTGATAATAAGACGGTACGTCGAATTTCGGGATCTGGGTCCCCGACGCCGACGGTCAATAGCTTGTCAATAACTTCGCTCACAACCTGTATGGAATGGCTGCTGGTTTGATTAATGATTGGATCGTGCACAAATAGCTGACAGCAAGTAAGAGCGGCAGCCTTCCGAATCTCGAAATTGTCGTTCTCGACATAGTGAATAGCAACGTCGCGCACGAACTCATTGAGGATGTGGCCAGAAAAATCGAAGCTTCCCAAAGTATGGAGGGCTAATGCGATTTCGACATCAGAGTGTAGCTCCTGAGGAGTGAAATCTTTGGCGAATGAAGGCATTGGAGGAAGCCTACTCTCGGGGCATCCCAAAGGACGAAAAGGGGTGCCATCAAGTATCAGGCTGAGCATATCAAGCAACTTCACTTGGATCGTAGGCTTAATTGGCGGTATGTAATGAGCCATGTCAACAAGAGCTTGTGTCAGAGATTCGCTCAATCCACAGGCAAAGATGGGGTCCAGGAGTGATTCCATGTATTTGCTGAGTGCCTGCCCCACAGCTAGAGACAGCATGCTGATACATTCAAACATCGGCGCTTCGTTGATGGTAGCCCGATTCCGCCTTCCAATTGTCAGTATATATAATAACGAACTGGAGATAATGCACTTACGCTTTCGCGGAAAGCCCTTCCCGAATGTAAAGAATGATACCATCCAGATATTGTGCGATGGCAACGCCAACAGCATTCGCGATCTTCCCAATAGCTATGAAAGCAGAATTTCGTTCTTTTTCTTTCTTCAACTGTGCCTGTAGGTAAACCATGAATTTATGAAGGTATGTCTCGGTGAAGTCAACGGGGGCATAAGAGGCGAGGATGGGAATCGTGAGAACGACCTGCGTCCGAATCTTGGGGTCGCGGTGGTCCTTGAGACGAAGGACAATTTCGCATGCGTTTCGATAATGCTCATTCATGAACATAGCACCCTTGAGAAGAAGTTCTTTGAGGACCAAGAGCGACCCATGTATCCAATCCACATTATTCGACTTCAAGCCCAGAAGTGCTTCCTCGTAGATCCTCGCAAACCACAATTGTCGGACCTGCATATCTCGCGCAGCGATAATTTCAAAGCATTCGCTCACTGCTTCGGCGGCAGTCTCACGAATGAGCACTTTGGGGTCCCTGAGAGCAACCCAAATAAGTTCGAAAATTTGAGGAACGAACCCATAAAGGAGTGTGGGGGAACCTTTCGCGAGTTCTCGAATAACCAGCACGGCAGCAAATCGCCGGCCTTCTTGTCGTTCGGACTGAAGCCATTCCAGCGCCGATTGTATTTCACTTTCAACAAGTTCCGCAGTGAGCGCACCGCCGGGCTTTGCTAACCGACCAAGTGCCCGCGCGGCGTAGACGAGGACGGCATTATCGCTGCTGCGGAGCGCACTTCGTAGATAGCTGGCAAATCTGGTCGTCTTCTGGGCGTTATCCACACCTTCGAAATCTATTAACCGATCAAGGGCGAGAAGACCCCCGATTCTTTCGTGCGCATCGTTACCGGTGACGACGAGTTGGGCGATGCGTTGACTAACGGCGTTATAGAACTCGATAAACTTCTCGGGAGCCCAGTCTAGGAGAAGAAGTCTCCAAGTTAGCTTGTTGCAATCGGTAAGCTGATTTGAAAGCTTATACTACCTCTTGAGATGGCAAGGACGTTTTCGTAGAGCTCGTAAGCAGCTCGGACTCGTGTGTCCTCGTTCTTAGATTTGAGCTCGATAAAGAGCCTTTGGGTGACGTCCGTGATCGGACCTGCTTGCGCCATTCTGGATATCGCACCCTAAGGGGGACATTTGACGGCAGCCTCAAGGGCACTTAAAATGACAGCGGGGGCATGGGCGGAGAGAGTCGAGGTTAGATAAACGAGGAGGAAAGGCGGGCTGGAGGTCAGAAGGCCTGGAGTCGTTCACGGTTCCCGCTCACTCTCACTAGTTGGTGCACGAGCCAATAGTGCCTGAGGCATCAATATTTGCCTTGTCTACTAGGTCGCTGACCATCAGCTGCTCCTTCTCTAAATCTACTCAATGTGTTCCTGCGATGTTGCCCTGGTATGCATAGACCCTTGCTTCTTAAAATCCATCTTGTCTCTCTCCCAGACAAAAGTCTTGCTTCACACCAACACCCCAGCAGCCTATGACGACGGCCAATATATTCACTCTACAGTGCACTATTGCAAGGCATGAGATACTCCTCAGTGAATTCATTTATGTTGCTAACATAACTGGCTAAAGAGGCATCGTGTAATTAGCTCCAAAGAGTGTGTGTCCACCTCTAGGACCCGCAGCTCTAGACGAACACTGGGAGGACTCAAGCACCTAGGACTATTGGTAGGTCACAACCACTGAAACATAGCTTAGAAACATACCATGTCATGCTAACGCAACGGTTTAAGTCCAGGGAAGATACTCTCTTCTACCTGCAAATGGCCGCTGAGTCACACGTTACGGTTACAACTCTTCGGTGCTTTCACGCAACTATGGTAGCCTTAGTGTCCTTACCAAATCAGCTTTTTATATCTTCCACTAATACCTTCCCCTTGCTTAGGAAAGCCATGGAAGCCCATACACGGCATGCAATTGCCGGAAAATACATTTCCTGGCCATTTAAGGCCCCATAGAATGTGCCCGGTCACTTTTAGATTTCTTGTTTTGAGAATGCTGCTGCTGTTATCCAAACAGCCAAAGGCCGTTGCGTTGATTTCTTCTTTCATCGAAAAGCAGAAGAGCAAGTACTTTCTGGATACACTGTCGTGTCCTTGCGAGTATGGCTTTTTAAGCCATTGCGGATTCTTTTGTAGCGAGAACGAAAGAAAGGAACTTTTGAGGACACCGACGATATCCACAACGCAGCCGCAGGTTCTTGCGATGATTTCTACTTTCATCGAAAAGCAGAAAAGCAAGAACTAACTGAATACACCGCCGGGCTTGGTTTCGGTCTGCTATATGTGCAATAATGGACACTTTCATCATGGGAAAGTGTAACAAGAACCTGCGAGAAGGATTACGGCCCTCGCGCACGCCGCAACCACCAATTCTCTTTTTAAGTTATGGCGAAGCGACCTCTATCGGACGCTAGTCTACCAGCCCGTCGTTTCGATCCATCAGGCTTGGAATGTAGGTGCATGTATAGGGACTTGCATATTTACTTCGTTGGTTGTTTCGCTATTCGAGGGAGATTGTCGATAAAAAGAACGAATCACCAAAGTTTAATTAAACGTTAAGTAAATAACAGAACGAAAATGAATTGTCGATCAAGACTACACGAAAAAACACTGACAATGTCAATAGATACAGGGAACAAATGCTATATCCGAAGGAAGATCAAGCGATCAGCACAAGAACAAGCGAGCATGCAGGTTCAATCGTATTAGTCCATGTACCATCAGAAAATTAAGATGTACCAGAAACAATCATCTATCCATCCCTTGTACCGTGTTTCGAGTTCGTGGCGTCAGCAAGGGAAGAGGGGTGAACGAGGTGCCATTGGGTGCCATGTCAAACCCGTCGTTCTAGTCAAATCAATCATGAAGTTGTCATTGCGGGTTCGGTTTAGGAACCTCGTCCCGCGTCAGGATCGTCATAAAGCATTATTTAGTGTCGGGCTGGGTTCGCTCATTGCCATATCTTTAACTATCCCAGCCGACCCACTTGCGAGGCATCACTCGCCAGACCTTGCACTCGCCGCTGCGCATGTCATTGAGCTTGAAACTTTCCATCTTGACTTTCTTACTCTCCCGCCCCTGCTCCCAGGCACGGATTTTCTTCTTTGTTCCATCCCAGTCCACCACAATGCCGACGTGGTCGGGTTTGCCAACCTCCACGCTGTACTTCTGGTGCATTGTTCCGCGGTGTCCTTGGAAACGAGCATTGCGGAAACTTACAATATCACCAGCGCGAATCTCATCATTTTGCTGCACGGATGCATTGGCCATGTTAGAGTAAACCAAAGCACCATATGCTCGATTGCCGACAGGACGAAGAGCATCCGACAAGTCCTCAAAGAGGTGCTCAATTAAACCGAATGGCGTACCATCGGCCACGGTTGTGTTTTGGATAGCATTAACGCCCTGGGTGACACGCGTGCCAATCTGGACGTGCGCAGCCTCAAGCTGGTCCTGGCGAGGTGGCAGCGGGGGTTGTTCATGGCGTTGCTCCAGCGTCGCGTCGGCGGGATTGCGGGCATCATAGTTTACGGTTATTACCGTTTGAGAATAGTCGCGGAACAGAGCATAAACATCCTTGGTCACTGTGGTCTTGCCACCTCGTTTTGAGGAACTTGACTCTTCAAACTCGAGGAGAATGTCCTGGCGATTTTGGAGGGCGGGAGGAGGGGTGTTTGGCTGAGCCCACCACGTGGTGCCCTCGGCTAAGTCGACTTCCATGGCAATAAATCCCTGGTCAATAGATGGGCGGTTTACATCCATAGAGCGTCGTACAGAGGGTTGAGCCCTCGGCACGTCCAAAGATGCACGGTTGGATCGGGGTGTTTGAGGAGGCATCGCAGCCGGGGGCTGGCTCGGAGGAGGGGGAGGGCCTGAAATCTCTGGAGCTGTCTGTACAGGGGATGCATCGTACAGACTGTCCGATTCATCCTCTTCAACAGGTGGCGGTGGAGGTGGAGGAATGTTTGGTCGACCTGTTGGCACTGGGGCTGACTTTGGGGCAGGCAACCCATGCGTTGGCGCAGTGTAACGGTAAGGATCATACTCATCATCGTCACCGTGAGATGGCTCCTTCTGAGGAGGGGGTGGCGGAGGAGCCCTGGGTGCATCTATGGAAGCTCGCCCAGAACCGGAGCTCTTCGGGGGTTGAGATGGAGGAGGCGGGGGAACTCCCCTAGGAACAGATGGCGGAAGTGGTGGTACACGGGTCTCTGTCGGGCTGCGCGGTGATTGAAGGGATTGATCGTCGGTTGCAGTGCCTTCATCAAGGCTAGAATCCCGTCCATGGGCTTTCAAGGCATCCTTAAATTTCGCACCGGACGCGATATCGGTATCGTAATCACCGTCGTATTCCGTTACCTCGCCTTCGACGTCCTCTCCAGCTTGCCGAGGCTGAGAGATACCACTGGTTCGACTATCAGCGGTTGACCTACGTCTGACGGCTCCGGGAGGGGGTGGTGGAGGGGGGCGAGTTTGAGTAGGAATTGGAGGGTTGGCTGGGACGGGTGGAGGCCCTCGACTGAGCCTTTTCTCGGACGAGAGTGTCGGTGATTTTGGAGAGGTTGTATCATAGGTAGATGAACGACGAGAATCAAGATGGTCTGGCAATGGAGGCGCCGGCTCCGAGGGTTGACCCGCGGCTGCAGCGTTCAAAGACAAATTCTGTGCATGCACGGATAGCTCATCATCAGAATCCTCGCCGCCAGATGTAGGGCTTCTCACGGGAGGAGGGGGAGCAGGTCGACCTGGGTTGAAATTTAGTGGGGAAGATTAAAAGTTTTTGAGTATTTAGATTACTCACTTCCTGGCACTGGAGGGGGGGGACAAAGGCAGATCGTGGGAACTGGGGGGCGGGACAGGGCGTGTTTCCATTGGAAGCGGAGGAGGCACTGCGCGCTCTAAATGGCGAAGTAATTAGTAAAAGAGAAGAAATAATAAGGGACAGCGCAGGGGTTGTATACCGCGAGGAGAAGACAATGGCTTTTCAACTGAGCGACGAGGAGCTTCTTCTTCCTCCTCATCCTCACCAATTCTAGACGTTTCGGGTTGAGCAGGTTGTCCAACCGAAGCAATTGATGGTGCCTCCTCGTCCCTCTCGGCTGTAGGAGAAGCTAATGGTGACCTAGCATTCATCCCGGGCAGAGCCATAACAGGAACCGGGGGTGCACTTGGGGTTGGGGCTGTTTCGGTATCGCCAGTGTCCTTTTCCGTCTCCGCAGGCGCAGGCGCTTTAGGCTTTCGAGACGCGGGTCCAGGGGCGGGCATTCCGCCTCCAAAGAAGCCCATCATACCCATACCTCCACTCATCTTTGCCATCCTTTCTCGAAGTTCCATCTTGCGCTTAACCTCCGGGTCCATATCTTCCTCTTCCTCTTCCTGCTCCTCGTCTGATTCAAGCTTTTCATTCTCTTTTCCATCCTCATTAGCTTCAGGTTGCTCCGCCTGCCTTTGGACCGGAGGTGGAATTGCGGCGCGGGAACGATCATCAATATCTTCTCTTCCCGTAGATGTCTCATCGGCATCTTCGGTGTCCGCAGCAGCTGAATCATCTGCATCATTTGTATCGCTGGTCAAGTCCTGAAGAGCAGATTGCTGCACTGCAGGTTGCGTGGTGGGAGCGCTGGCGCCCTTTACTGTTTCCACACTGTGGTCCCTACCAGTTTCCGGTGATTCAAGGTCTTCAGATGCCGGTTCAGCAGCTTGGACAACCTCTTCCTGAGTTTCTTGGCGTGGTTTCTGAGGTCGCTTGGGCTTTTCTTTCTTCTGGGCAGCTTCAGCGTGGCGGGCGGCTTGCTCCATCTGTTGCTTTTGCAGAAGTGCAATTCGTTCCTTCAAGCTCGTTGGCTTAGGTTGCTCTTCCGTGCCCTCCTCGGTATCTTCAGTCGGCACAGGCCGGCTCTCGGAAACGGGTGGCTCAGGTGCCGGCCGGTCTCGGATTTCAGGGTCCTCTTCCCGCTTGTATACCGTTGCGGGAGGTTCTCGGGGCGGCGGTGGAACATAGGCATTCTTACTGGGAGGTGGCGCAACGAATGGCTTCTTGATAAACGATTGAGAGGAGTAACCAGGCGGCTTAAACGGCGCGATTGGCGGCGCCGCCGGTTTATTGAATGCAGCAATACGATCCTTGAATGAGGATCCAGAGGGCTTCTCCGCCACAGCAGGAGGTGGTGGCTTCGATGCAAGCTTGGGGGCAGGAGGATTGGTCTCTTCTGGAGGACTCTGAGCAGCAGGTGCCGGCGCAGCTGCCGGCTTAGGAGCAGCGGACTCGACCGGCGACTCTTCCGCAGTGGCGGGAGGGGATTGAGGAGGAGGGGGTACAGGCTTCGTCTCTAATGGAGCTGGGGGAGGAATTGCCTCTTCTTCGACCTCGGGCGCACGAGCTTCTGCCACAGGCGATTCAATCGTAGCTGGCTCGGGAGGTGGCGGTGCAACAGCCTCGGGCTCTTTCTTCGGCCTGCTGGGGCGAGTCGGTCGCGGGGGAGCAGGGGGCTCATATTTCTCCACGAAATTCTTGGGGAAAATACCCTCTACCTTGCTCCCCGACTCGTCGGGGTATTCGCCAAAATACCATTCGTCATCCTCCACAGCAGTTACTGTTATGATCTGGCCGATGGCAAATTTAAGGTCATCCTCGTGGTCCGAAGTATACTCGAAAACCGCCTTGACCGTAAACGGCGGGCTAGACATTGGGGAAGCCGACCCTCACTCGGAGGAAGTTGGTACAGGAGGTGCGGAGCGCGCTGGAGCCAAGTGGAGGGGTGGCTTTTAAACAACGCAACTGGAAAGTCGGAGCGACATGAGCATTAGCTGGTTGCGAATTTTAAAGTATGTGCAATAAACAGGGTCATATGCAGGGAGGGGTGGTTGCTGGACGATCAAAGAAATGGGAGTACTATGTCAGACGAGGGTTGACGTATGTCGGGTATGGCTGCGTCGTGGGGTTGGTGTGTGGATGTGAGAGGCGGGAACGTTACAGAGAGAGCACCGATTAAAGGCAGGAAAGCATGGGTTGACTTACAGAATTCCGGGGCAATCCAGAGACGCCTCAGGTTCAGTTTCAAGGCAAGGCGCCCAGGGGAGAGGAAATAGCGATGAGAGCAACGGAATAATCCAGAGGAGTGGCAGGAGGTTGGAGTGAGCGAGACGGCGGGAAGGAAAGAGTAGTACCGCCTGCTGCTGCTCTGCTGCTCCACCAACGGCACGATCGGCGGCTAATAATGACGGAGTGTGAACAGGCAGAAATGAAGGAGACAAGCACACTGCCACGATTGCGAGAGAGCTAGAGCGTGGTGTAACGACGCATCCGACTTGCTGGAGGGCTGGCTGTTTCGTCGCAGTGGCTGAAACTTCGGGCCTCGTCATGGATTGAGTTCTAGTTCTACAGCTTGAATCCGGGGTTTCCCCTTCTGCCGACCCGACCGTCCTTTCTTCGGGCCTGTTTCAACCTTCATCCACCGCCATATTCCACTCAACACATCAGAGCAATTTCAAGCCACCAACAACGCCAAATCATGTCGACCGATCGCCCCGAGTTAAAGACTTCACTCCCCTCCATTCATGCCGCGTCGGCCCGACAATCAAATAATACAAGCCCACCGAAGTCGAGAGCCAGCAATGCCCGTCGCTCGCCACTAAAGCCCAAGCAGAAGCCTTCCAAACCAGAGACGGATCCCCGCCATCTGGCAATAGCCCTACACCATGCTCATCGCATTCAGGCGCAGAAAAATGCACAGGACCTCATCCTCGATCGCATCCTCGAGCTCCTCACTCTGCCCTCTTCTCAAGCTGCAGATCCTGCCGCCCCCTCCGCTGAAGATGCTGAGAAATTCAAGACCGCTTTAATACCCTTCCAGCCCGCTGATTACGATAATCTAATACAAGAACGGAACATCGAAGGTCTCTGCGGGTATGGCCTCTGTCCTCACGGGCATCGAAAGGAAAACTCGAGGGGTACGTATCGGATAACATGGGGCGCTAGAGGAAGCGGTCCAGGCGGTCGCGGACGGGATATGAACATTGTCCCGCGAGAAAAGTTTGAAATGTGGTGTTCTGATGAGTGTGCCGAGCGAGCAATGTACATTCGAGTACAACTGGCGGCGGAGCCCGTGTGGGAGAGGCGTGGAGACGAGCTACGAGGAAAGCAACTCCTTTTACTTGAGGAGGGCAGGACAACAAAGGGGAAGGGTGCAGTGAGAGACTCGACGAGCGTTAAAGAAGTCCTTGGTCAGTTGGACAGTCTTCACATGGACACTACGCCAGAGCCGAGTGCGGTAGCAGATGAAATTTCAAGACTGTCGGTCAAGGACGATGCTCGCTCGCGAGAACTCGCTATGGAGCGCGGCGATCAAAACCCAGCTCTCCATGCTGGCAGGGTTGACGTTCATATTCAAGAGAACGTGAATCGCAACAGACCCATCACTTCGCCAGAGAAGCAACCCGGAGACGAGAAGGGAGGTTCCATCGAGGGATATTTGCCGCATGAAGCGTAATGTTACATATATATATAGGCGGCCGACGGTTACGGCAGGCCAGGTTGGGCTTTCTGCGCCATTATTCTTTTACGTTGCTTTGAGGCGTTCTACAGGCGGATACCCAAATGTTATTCAGGCACAGCATACATACCTTCTAATGTTCTTTACACTGTCATCCCGAAAGCAAATGGAGAGTTCTCCAGTAGAAATGTAGCAGGGAATGGACGCTAAACAAGTAGCCGACCATTTCCAAACCTCAATACCTACGCATCTTCCGCAGAAGACTGTAATCACAAGGGAGAAATATTGGCAATCAAGCGTCATCCCGAAGGAATCGGCGACACCTTTCTCAGCAGCAACCATGTTTCATTTCTCATATGCTGTTCCTAAAGTAACCGAATTCCGGTGCGCCAGCCAGGGTGATAATAGAAACACGATCGGACAGACCACAGATCAGCCGCATAAGATCATTAAACTTTTTTCGAATATCCTCTAAGCACGGAAGCGGCGGGGGCGCTCGGGCTGCTGCTGGGTAACAGCGACAACGTTGACCTTGAGGTTGTCGAACTATCCACATGTTAGCAACCCAGCCACACACACAACAAACACATTGGGTTTGTAGAAAGTAGCGAGTAAAACTTACGCCCATGCTCTTAAGGAGATCCTTGGTGTCGGTGTCGACATCGAGCTGGCCAGACTCGGTCTGGGAGACGTCGAGAGCGGAGATCTCAGGAACGTACTGATCCTTACGCTCACGCTCCTCCTCCTGAAGCTTGAAGGAGATACCGCGGACAGGGCCACGCTGGATACGCTTCATGAGGTGGGTGGTGTAACCAGCGATCTATAATCCGGAATTAGCGACTTTCTCCTAAAAACCCTTGGCTCCGCTGCCGCAGGGGCCGCCGCAATTGACGACTGGAATTTACTAACCTTGTTGCGAAGACGCTTGGAGGGGATGATAGCGATCTCATCGCAGACACGCTTGTTGGTCTCGAAGTCGAGGGTCAACTTGGGGTAGTATCGCTCGATGACGACCTTGGCAGATCTCTTAACGGTCTATTTTTCGCGAGAAAAAATTCGCTGATTAGAAAAGGTTCCTCTGATTATTCGTTTGAAGACATTCACAACGCACCTTAGTCCTGACGCGACCCATTTTGGCGGTTGTTGGCTGGCTGGTTGATTGACAGTTTGCGAGCTGGATTTTGAGATTGTGTTGCGGCTTGTCGGGTATGGTCTGGTGGTGCTGGCCCTTGCCCTAACTTACCGCCCACGTGACAATTTCGCTTTGGGTTTTCTTAGTCATTGACGCTTTACCAGTTCGGGTGCGTTATCATTTCTTCAGGTTCCATTGTCCGACTAAGGTTCTATGGTTGGGCAGTTATTGTTATGTTTTATTCGCCTGGATGAAGTATTGTAGCATATTGTATATCACATATATTCAAATAATAAAAAATGTATAGGCTTTACAATTGAGACCCTCAAGCTAATCGTACAGGAACTAGGAAGACAAAAAAGGACGATAAAGTACAGGAACATTGAGGACGAAACCCGTTACCGAGAGGTGAGGGTCTTCATGAGGTTCCTTGCGACATCCTCCCTGCTAGTTTCTGGTTGTTCCGTTTCGACACGTCGCACTGGAGATGTGCGAGCTTGGTCTAATCTCGGGACTGCTCGTTGGTTTCTGGACGATGCCGGCGCACGAGGGTTGAATCTCGGGGCCGCAGATTGTTTCTTGTAGTCTTCAAGATCGTGTGCCAATTTTGCGAATGCGCTAGCGCGGTAGGACGACAGGGCAATCTGTCCGTTCGCCTTGATAGAGGCCCGGATGGGTTGAACGTAATATTTGGCACCACCAGGGATGGTTGCATCGAAGGACGCCAGACCCGGGGGTGCACCTTGTTCCGCGAAAGTCATCGCGCTCAGATCCTCAAATGCAATACCACCGACACCAGCAACCGCTCTGCCAGCCTTACCCCTGACTCTACCGCGGGGTCGGAGGACACGTGCCTCCACTGGACGCTGATGGGCCTGAGGACCATACTTCGGGTGATTGTAGATTGACGCATGGGATCGCGCATACGACAAACCTGCCGAAGGATGCGTCATGGGGGGTCCGTAGGTCGCATACTCGGCAGCCGGCATCTTAGTTGGGGGTGAGGCGAAGTACTTGGAGCCGATGCGGTCATTTGGCACCGCAGGGGCAGAAGGAAGATCCAACAACTCAAAGATCACAGGCCCCAGCGAATACGGGTCCGATCTCAGTGTCTTCACATAGTTGTCGAACTCTTCCTTGGTGACCGGTGGCAGATTTTCCAGATCTTCACCCTTGTCTTGAGCCTGGTTCCTCAGTTCGGCCTTACGCTTAGCGTAGAACCATCTTCGAAGCTTCCGCATAAGTCTGGGCTTTTCCTCCGTAATCTTGTCCAAATAGGCGCCGAACTCCGCTTCCGTAAGGCCCCCAAGCCAGGGTCCGGTGTGTCTGAATTGCTTTGTGTCGGGAGTTGTAGCAGGGGTAGCCTCCGTGTTGTCAACGTTTGCCTCAAAAGGACTATGGTGCCGCGGCACAATGCTTGTCGAATAGCCAGATCTCGTAGGCAGAGAAATCGGCAAATTGAGTTCCTGGAATTTCTCCAGGGTCATCGTGTGGTCGGCCGCCGAATCAAAGTCGGTGACATGCTCGAAGGTATCCAACGCATTGATCCGAACAACAGGCCGCGAAGACTTCTGCGATGTCGATTTAGCAGGAAGCGGTCTTTTAAGACCCCAGTCTCCTCTTGATAATGACGAAGCCGGGGTGACGATGGACGCTCGGACAGGGTACGGGAGGGTTGCGGTGTCGGATTCGTTGCGGTTTCGAGCGGCGGCGGTTTCTAATGAAGTAATAGCTTTCGGAAGTGAAAACAGGCGAGACTTCCGCAGCAAATTTGCTGTCGGTGATAGCGAGGCCGCCATGTTGTTCACAGATACCTGCTTCGATTGTCTGCGAGACGCGGAAGAAAAGTTGGTTTCGGAGTTCGACTGGAATTCTACGGCCACCCACTGAGACACAAAGCGCAGTCCGCCCTACCATCCCATATCCGCAGTAGCCATTTTAGTAGTTCATACACACCTACTACTAACACTGACAAAAGAATCGATAAATGGCCTCTTTATTGATTCTAATATTGTTTATCTAACCACGTAATTTCTAGGCCCCATTATCCAGCAGCGACTTAACCGTATCAACAACCGCCTCCTTCAAGGAACCATACTTAAGACCCAAAACCTGGGTTGACTTCGAGTTATCATAGCCGTATACATCCTGGGGCAAGTCACTCGTGGCCTCTGGGAGTCTATCCTTGAGCTCAGGATATGCATCTCGGATTATATCAACAATGTCCTTGTTCGTGTAGTGGCCAGCAGTAATGAAGAATCGCTGCGCACCGGCTTCCGGAACCTCAATGGCGCGGATATGAGCCAGCGCAACATCACGGACATCAACCCAGAGGAATGTCCCTGTGGGAGGTGTAGACTCTTTGTCGAGCCCGCGCACGAGACGACTGATCCTTGCATTGGAGGTGTTGATCGCGTCGAGGGAACTCAGGTAGTGCACGACGGGACCTAGCACCAGGGGCGGGTTGATTGTCGCAATGTTGAAGTTGGGCTTCTCCTTCTCGACGAATTCCCAGGCGGCCTTTTCTGCAAAAGTCTGATATTGTGCGGAGTTGTTAGTCCAGACTTTTTTTCCAAAAGAAAATATAACACTGAAACAATCTATCTTACCTTGCTTGCACGGTATGTGTTCGACGAGTCCAGCCCCTCTTCCCAGGTCACAGGGTTCCAGTTCTTCTCACTGTAGACCTTTTCATGCTTCTTTCCATTGACGATCGATGCGAAGGAAGAGGTGACCACGACACGTTTCACCGTTGGCGCGTTGGCCTTGATGGCTTTCAGGATACCGGTTGTTCCCTTGATAGCCGGGTCCAGGAAATCTTTCACAGGGTCTTGAACATTGAAGTGGAAGGGCGATGCTGTGTGGAGGACATAGTCGAATGGCGGGTTCGATTTGACAGCCTACGTTGTAATCATTAGCCTCCCATGCGACAAGATACGTACCCGAAGGACCTAATTGACCCGCAGACAGGCAATCCGGGATAGAATTGAAAGTAAAAACCCACCTCGTCAAAAGCACCGTCCTGCGCAATGTCCTTAACAATAACATAGGAGAGCTTCTCCTTCGGCGTATTCGGGTGCGCAGCTAGGATCTTGTCGCCTTTCTCTTCGGACCGAACGGTGGTGACCACATCGAAGCTGCGAAATGAACGCACCAGTTAGTTCCGTCTTCTCAAATCGCAATACAAAGCCATGGAATTTAATTCCCGCTTCAGAGTCTCGCACTCACCCGCGCTCCAGCAATTGATCAAGAATATGGGCAGCAATAAAGCCGCTACCTCCTAAACGCAGAAAAGGAGTCCAGTTAAGCTCGGTGCTTCCAATGGGGCGGGGGTCTCAATTTACATACCAGTCAACAGTACCTTAGGCATAGTTTCTTCTTTCTCTTGTTTCCTTTTTCAAGTATACCCAAAAATTCGATTCCGAAGTTTGTTATAACTTCAGGATAATTGTCAGTGCATGTAGTATGCTGAACAATCGACAATGGCCCTCGGGTGCGGCTTTTATATGTCTCCAATTGGGCCGATGGCATCATACTGGTACCCCTCCCCCTCATCCACACATTCAGTCCCCCCACCTTGGTCCACCATTGCGATTACCAATCCACTGTGGTAGGACGCAGGGGCAGGAATTGTGTCGTACGAAATGCGAGCCTATGAGTCAAGAGTCGAATTGACGCTTCGGGGTTAGTGGAAATACTCGTACTTAAGGTATCTATCTCCGCTGGATATGTTGAAAGGGCTGTAAGCAAACGGGAAGAAAAATATATTGATTATTGGAACTAAAGTTCTAAACACTGCCGTTGACTCATATGGATATCGTTAACATATCAGTACCTAGACTCGACGAAGCCTGGGATTTCCCTCATCCCCACCATCCACATACAATGCTCTAATTCGATACTGGGGTGATCTTCGCCTCCTGCTTGAGGTTCCTGCTGCTGAATCCAACGCGGACGACAAACTCGCCCTTGGGGATCAGCCATTGCTGCGACACGACGTCCCAGTAGCTCAGGTCTCTCCGCATCAGCTCGAAGGTCACCTTGCGCGTCTCACCGGGTTGCAGGTTGACCTTGTCGAAGCCACGGAGTTGCTTGGGCGGGGTTCCTGCGGGTGTGCTGTCTGGGAAAGTCACGTAGAGCTGAGGCACAGTGGCACCCTCGACGTCTCCAGAGTTGGTGACTGATACCGTGACGTTGTAAAGGGTCTCCCAGAGCGCAGGGTTACCTCCTGGCTGAACGGGGGCCTTGGTGCTCGGGACTGAGGAGATGGAGTCGCCCACAGACTTGGCGGAGATGCTGGAGATGTTGAAGGTGGTGTATGAAAGACCGTACCCGAACTCGTACAGTACAGGGATGTTGTGGGCGTCGAAATAGCGGTAGTCAATTTCGAGCTTCTCGTCAAACCACGATTGCCAGTCATCACGACCCTTAGTGGTGACAGCAGTTGTGGGAGGGGCGTTGTAGTCGCTTCCCTTGCGGGCGATGGTGTACGGAAGACGTCCAGAGGGGTTGACATCGCCATAAAGAACATCGACAATGGAGTTACCGGATTCCTGGCCTGGGAAGTGAGCAGCAAGGATGGCAGTCACGTTGGGGTGGTTGGCGAAGGGGAGCTCGTTGATGCCGGAGGAGTGGGTGACAACGATGGTGTTGTTGCAGAAAGACGCAACAGACTCGACGACTTCGGTACCATTGTAGTCGAGGCTCAGGTGCTCACGGTCCGCACCCTCTTCGGCCCATGTCTTGACGAAGACGAGACAGGCAGATGGGGGAGTGGGAGTATACAACAGCTCACCCTGTACATCAGAAGTCGCGATTTGAGTGTTGTTCAACCAGTATTGAACGAGACTAGTCTTGTCCTTCTTCGCACGCTCGTTGATAGCGGTCAATGGAGAGACCAGATATGTGAAGCGGCCAGTTCCCGAACCACCACCAGCAGCCAAGTTTCCATACTCAAAATCCTCAAGGTTGACTGGACCATTCGTGTTATCCGTCGCGTCGTTGCCGAACACGGCCAGAGTCTTGGGTGCTTTCAGTGGGAGGGCGTTGTTGGTGTTCTTGAGCAACACTGTGGACTCAGCTGCATGTCTGCGGATGAGCTCGGCGTGGTTACCACGGACATCACGGCTTCGAGGGCCGGTGAGGTTAAACTCGCGTATCCATGTATCCCGGGGCGAGAAGGTGTTTAAGTCAGCACTGGACGGGTCAACAGAGGGAAAGTCCTTGTCCTGGTTGAGCCAGTAGTAAGGGGTCATGATGCGAACAATCATGTCATCGACACGAGTTTCGTCCAGGGTTCCGTTGTTCACAGCCATAGTCACATTGCCGCCAAAGAATGAACCGGCCTTGTTGTCTTTGCCGTATGCGCCGAGACCACCAGGCATGTCCATGTCCTGTCCGCTCTCGATACCAGCAACACCAGAATGGGTGCCACCCCAGTCAGACACAACATAGCCCTGGAAGCCAAGCTCCTCCTTGAGCAGTCCGTTAAGAACCTTGGAGTTTGCACATCCATAGGAACCGTTGATGCGGTTGTAAGAGCACATGAAACTGGCTGCCTTGGCACGCGCAGCGTTAGCAAACGGCCACAGGTAAAGCTCGTGCATGGTTCGGTCATCGATGTTCGAAGACACAGCTTCCTGGATGACCTGTCCAACTGGACCGCTGGAGTTGAAGTTAGGGTTGCGTTGAGTCTCCTGCTCATTACCAATGAAGTGCTTTGCGGTAGCCTGAACACCGGCATCCTGGTGGCCTTGGATAGTCTCCTCCATGGCAACACCAGTAAGGTAGGGGTCGGCAGCGAAGCCTTCCCAGTTTCGGCCAGAGTACGCAGAACGGCCTAGAGGGCCAGCAACGGGACCGAGGATGGCGTGAGCACCTTTGGCTTTGAATTCCTGGCCCATGGCATAGCCGCGGTCATACAAGAGCTTCCGATCCCAGGAGGCTGCGACAGTGACTCCAGCAGGGAAGACACTGGCGTAATCCGCCACACGAATGGCCAGCGGGCCGTCCTGCAGACAGAGACCGCTGAAGTTGAGTCGTGGAATGGCCACAATGTTTCCCACACATGGCCCGAACTGCCCAGTGACCATATCAGCCTTCTCCTCGAGGGTCAACTCGGCAACGAAGTCTTTGGCCAGGGCGAGGGCTGTCTCCCATCCACCGGCACCAGTTGCATTTGCTTTTTTTCACGTTAGCAAAAGAGTTCATAGGACGGCGCAGTATGGCACAGGTAAAGAGGTCTTACGTGAAGGGTAGACAGCAGGAGAGTGTCCATATTGACCGAGGATGGTCGTGTTCTTGGGCTGGACATAGCTGAAGGCATCATCATCACGAGAGCCACCGCCGAAGTCCTGGCCTTTGACGCCAGTAGCAGCCAGCAGGCCCCAGACGAGCAGATGAGCAGTGCTAGCCATGATTGCCATGTTTCCAACTGCGCAGTTGAGCTGCGGTTGAGAAACAGAATTTGACGGTGATCTACCTCTGCTACTTATAGGTTATTCAGGCAGCCGCGACCCAACTTGGGATCCAGCTCAGCCGGCGGGACGAGATGTCAAAATGGGCATTGGATTCTGCTACTTCCGCGGGCATATGAGGTCATCCCAACAACTCTATACACAGTACTCGTCCCAAGTTCCAGTGGCCTCGGTCCACCCCAGCCCATTTCCAATGTGGGGTATTGGGGGAACGGAGGAAAAGCGGAGGATCAGGCGAATGAGAGTAAAATAAAGATGGACGCTAACCCGATGATTTGGAGACCATGGCGGCAGGAACTCCTGTTCTGAGCCCCCAAGGAGCCGTTCAGATCGAAGTTTAGCCGACGTTTACCCACGGCGGAAATCAGTTCATGGTTCGTGACTTCGCCGTGGTACTGACCGGCGTGGAAATGGCCTGACCGGGATAAATGATTGGGAGGCACGACACGAGGTTACTTTCTCCAGGGCATGTCTCCATACTGCGGAGTGTGGAGAACAGTAGCGCAAAGAAAATGTTAGGGTCACTGAGTCAGGCCCTGAGACTGGATGTCCGGGAATACCCCGACTTGCCGAGGTCGGCCTCTCTGCTTTTGTGGGCATCGGGGGACATGACCCGATTTCTGTATCTACGTAGACATAAGAAGTTGTAACATGTTCGCCTCTAAGACTGAGCCCGAGACTGTTCATCATGGATGCCCACTTTGGGGAACAAGCTTGCGAAAAAAGTGGTACACCGTACAAGCCTGCGAAGGAATGAGCTTGCACTATTAGTGTACCAGTCCCACTCCAAAAACTGGAGGCTGCCAAGTTCCGCCACTCGGACACTTTATGGCTGGTAGAGCGATGATTGTTGTTAGGCGGGACTGAAGATTCCGCACAGGCCGTTTAGCCGTCCACTGTACAACGGCGGAGATGAAGTCTGGCACACACACGGCAGGCTCAGTCACGGTTCCACGGTATTCGAGCCTTTCATCCTCAAGGATTTAGAGTGCTGCATGGACGACTGGCCTAGTACTATGCAATGCAATAACGGAGAAGTCGACGACTGTCCAATAAGCTGGTATGGCCACTGCCAGTAGTCATCCAATACACCCGCAGTGTCAACTCTTTTCTTCGCACGACGTCAATACCAAGCAGCTTGTGGCTTGACCTAAGAGAAATGCCGCTTTGACAGCCTGTCAGACAGCCAGTCATATACTATCTGTGTCTCGGCAGAGTAATTTGTGGTAGGGTGGCGTTCTGAGGCGTGCCGTAAATGGCTGCCCTCGCCATGGGATCCAGACAAGTCATTTTCCACAGCTATACAAAAGCCATGGTTCTCTGATATTGTGTCTTCCGGCGGACTCACGGTAGAAGAATTGCCGAAGTCAGAGGCCGGTCCTTCATATCGGGATCCAGAGGTAGACCGCAAGGTGTGGGACGGAAGAGCTCGAGACATCGGAGAGATGCCGATGCTCTCGGATGAGTGGGGGAGACTGCTGGCACAAATTTACGGGGTATGGAGAAGGCCTTTACGGAGTTGGAAATTCGCCCGAGATTCCAGCGAAATTATTTCAGTAAAGTTGGCGATGTGAGTGACGGTGAGAATAGATCTAGTTCTTCAATCGACATCCCTGCAACTTTAGCGTGGGCTATAATATAGACATGCATGCTGGTCTAGTAGCAAGCGAAAGTATCTAAACATCACGCAACATCGAAGGATAAACCCTCAAGTTACATAAATTACTAGCGAGAAGACTTGAATTCAACGGGGCTGGTGGCAGGGAATTTTATTTCCAATGAGAAACTAATTGGTGAGAGCAAATTCACTACACTGTAGGACACATCCCCGATAATAACCGGGACACCAACACTCCAAAAAAACTGACGCTTGGAACCCACAGTCACTTCCCGTCTCCAGGCCGGATGGAAGTTCGGTCCCAGTGTGCACAGAAATTCTCCGATGCCGCTGTTGGCGTGTCGGGATTCCGATGGCTGTCATTTCTTATAGCGGAAATATTACTGCTGGTCGGGAATTTCGCGGTCCTTCCGGTATCAACGGCCCATGGACCTTCGTCTGCCGTGGGGTTTATTTCTCTCAGGCCTCAAGGCTCCAGTTTTTTCAAGTAAATCGAGGTCTCCAAGAAAATCCGTGGTTGTCATCCTGAGTCATGGCATCGGGGTTTGGTCGGCCCTGGTGGTTGTAAACGAGAACGAGATCAACTAATTTGTGAAAATAGCCGGAAAACCGGAGCTTTGTTTTTATGCACTCATAATTGGAGTATTCCCAACAGAAAGCGTGGGACTGGACGATCATCATAACTAATTGAAAGGGTGTCAAAATGGCTGCTGAGGAGCAGATGTTTACTTGCTTCAATCTCCAACAACGGAACATCTCCAAACGGGCACGTCGCTGCTTGGATGCTTGGATCTTTCCATACTATTCCACACAGTAACCACCCTTGTTCAAAATGGAGGGGACAAATAACAATAACCAACCCCGGTTTGATTTCATACGGGGCCTACTCCACAACCCATTTCATCTCAAGGTACCAAGTATTGTATACCTCCAGACAGTTTCAAATCTAGACACTAATACGGGATTACCACTAGGAGGAAGTCAGTTAATCACAAACAGCCACAAAGATGATTTCATAATCAAACTCGACTTCATATACCGCTTTTTCCTCCCCACCCTCATCATCGCAGAGCAAGCGGCCGCCGCAAATAACGAATGACAATTCGAATTTTGCAAGTTTGCTTTCATTGTCGAAAGAAATATGTTGATTAGGAATAAAACTGAGGAGCAGCTGGTTTGGATGCTGGATACTTGTGGCTGTGAGAGGAACGCACAGTCCACTTCAAGCAGCCATTGCCTAACTAGCGGTAGAGACCCTGCTGCGATAGGTCCAAGGTGAGCTTCAGCTATTCATTTCTTTCTCGACCTTGGGTCCCCTGGTTATGGCACTGGAGCCAACATTCTTCTGTCGTTGGGTTTCTCTGTCGGCTACTAGAAGGTCACTTGGTAGCGATCAATCACTAATTGACTATCTTATTCGCAGCGAGTATGCTACCTTCAATTGCTTGAAACGACTACAGTACCTGTACCCAAAGTGCTTGGTTATGGTATTGCCAATGAAAAGGATAACTTCGTAGGCGTGAGTTATACCCTTATAAAGGAAATGGCTGGCAAACCGTGGAATAGGCAGGGACCGCCTGGGAAGTGCTTCACTGATGATGAAGATATGGAGGTGTGGAACAGGTTGGCCGGTAATGTGATCGAGCTCCAGCGCCATCCATTTACCCAGGCTGGATCCCAATTGTCTGGGCCATTTTTGTCAAAGCTAATGGTTCCTGCTCTTGCGAGCGAGCGATTCCTTGACCTGAGTTCCTCGGGGCTATTTAATACCATCGGCGGTTATTATGCCGTATTTTTGACGCAAAAATTAGCCCTAATTGTGATGGGTAGTTACTTGCCGATTTTTCTTTGCATGCGTACCTGGTGTTCTGTTCGAGAAACTCATGTTCGGTATCTTGCTATAAAGCTGGACTGTGATTCAGTGGGAACTGCGGAACAGTTCTACATCAAGCATGCAAGGAACAAGGGAGATCATCTAATGGTCGACGACGATCTAAATGTCAGCGGCATTATAAATTGGCAAATGGCTCGTGTCGTACCTGCCAGTGAAGTATTTGGGCCATCCTTGGTGATCGCCAACATGGGTAATATCTACAACGGCGTGTCATCCTTGACTCTCCATGGCCACGCACTAGCCCGCCTCCTCATGGCTAAGGGGCCAACCGACTTGGCCGGTCTTATGCCCAAAGATGAAAAACACCTCTTTGATCTCGACATTGACTTTCCGTGGAATGGGATACCGCTCCTGATTCGTGGTATCTGGGCCGCGTTTAGGGTCAATAAGGATACGGACTGGAAAATCTAGAAGGTAGACATGCTAAATGAGCATAAACACGATGCACCCGACCTTTGAAGCAAATAATTGATGGATTGGGAGTTGGTCTATAGATAAATTTAACTTTTGTTTCCAACGTTTCATAGGTACTACGTACATATCCTTTTCCTCCCCAAGCAGACCGACCGGATCCATATGACAACAGTCAGGCCAAAGGTTCCCATGTACTTATTAGCTAGCGCACTGGTCGAAAAGCACCAAGGAAACTTTCTCCGCCAACAGATCTTTTGAGCCTCCTTAGATCCATGCATGGTTGGGCCACTACAGCCGCTACTAAATACATAGTACCGTGGGTCGGCGGCCTGTGCTGGGCTCCATACCCCATAGTGCGCTCGCTAACTAAGTATCATATGCAAGTCTAAGTATTGTTATAGACCAAATATAATAGATTTGCTAGTTTATTAAGCTATGTAAAGGTGTGAATTATTTGCAGGTGTCAAAGGAAATGAAGGTAATACTCATCTCTACACTAACAGCAGCACCTGGCATTTATACTATGGGCATGGTTATTTACTTAGGAAATATAGCTTTCGACGTAGAACGTATTCAAATTTCATCTATAAGGCTTGAAAGTCTTTTCGAGAGACTAATAGTGCCTTTGTTTGCATAGATGGTTCAATGATAGTGCTTATCAATGGAGTCAGAAAAGAAACAACTGGGGCTGGAGGCGCAGGGTATGACCCAACACGATTAAGTTGTACTACGTCTCTAGTGACCAACTCACGATACCACTGCCAGAAAAGGATATCGGGATTTACCTGAACAGTGTCTTTGCAAATACAGAAGGCTCAAAGGTTTCTTTCCCCAGTGAGATGCTGCTATCCCACCTATTATTTAACAAGCGATATAACTATATTTATGGCATATGTCGCGATGGGAAATTACATCGACTTTTATAC
>NW_024467862.1:2556664-2560058 GCF_001890705.1 Aspergillus sydowii CBS 593.65 | reverse complement strand
CGCTGCAATCAACAAGACTACTAGTAAGTAGTCTCGTTGGACCTTTTTTGGTCTATGTGTATGATCACGGGATTGCAGTTAGCGTGGATATTACAATAATATATTACTAATCCCAGGAACTATTAAAGTTTATATATATTTTTTAGTTATAGCTACTTATTAATAACTTTAAGCTTAGCTAGAATAGGTTAGATAGTTTCTCTGTTAATAATATATCTATAGAATTCTAGTTCCTCTACCTTAAGAATATACTTTAAGCCTTTTATAAATAGTTTATTCTGCTATAGTATATCTAGAACTATTCTTAGATAGTATTTATATTCTTTCTATATATCTGAGAAGATAAGAATATTATTAAAGTAGATAAAATAGAATATCCCTAGATATAGAGTTAAGACCTGATTTATAAGTATCTGAAATATTACTAGTATGTTTAATAATCTAAATAGTATAGCTAGGAATTTATACTTTCTAAAGATAGTATTAAATACTGTTTTTTAGATTAATATCTTGTCTATCTAGACTTACTANTACCCTGAAAGAAAATTAATTTTTAAGAGATATATTACTCCTCTAACTTGATTAATAAGATCCTAGATATATAGGAGTGGATACTTATTCTTATATATTTTCTAATTTAATAATTAGTAGTTAATATACATCCTCTATCTTCTATTAGATTTTAGGGTAAAGATAACAGAGAAACCCTATAGGCTAGATAATACTTTAATAATCTCTTTATTAAGGAGCTCTATAAGCTGTCTTTTTAACTTATCTAGCTTTTATAATAACAGGGGATAAAAGGGTTAATTTACTAGTAGCTTATTACTAGTATTAATATAGTATTTAAGTTCCTGATCAGGAGGAAGTATTAGTAGTAGTTCCTTCTAAAAGATAGATATAAACTTCTTTATAATTATTTTAATCTTCTCTTCTATTATTATATTACTATCCTGGAGTAGTTAAATAATTACTAGAATAGTATCCTTTCTCTACTTTCTTAAGATTCTAATAGCTTGCTTTACACTTATTAATTCTAGTATTAATTTAATACTAGAAATATAGTTTCTAATATTAATAGACTAGATAATATATATATATCGCCTGTTCTTCTCCTGGAGATATATTTCAGATATACTCTAATTAATCTATAAGTTAATTACCTTCAACTAATCCCGCCCTAATATTATATTATAATAGGGCAACTTTAATATATATACTCCTATACTTATCTTCTAATCTTTAAAGATTATCAGTAACTGGAGATACTCTCTTATAATTAAAGACTCTCTATTTACTACCCCTACTTCCAGTTATTCTGTGCTTCGGGAGGTCTGATAATCCTAAAGATAGTTAGCTAACTAGGTTAATAGAAATAAGTAGCTAGCTCTAGAGTTAATAAAAATCTTTATAATCTTAGTAAGTACTTTAAACCTGATAGTATAAATATATAAGATAATATCTGATTCTACAGTATGTAATATAGCTATCTTCTGCCAGGGTGCCTTTAAGATTAGTTATTTATATATAGTTAGGGGTTCTAATATATCTAGAACTCCTAACTCCTAAGCTTCTATTCTAGAGGCTTTTATTATTTATACTACTAGTTCTTTCTTATCTAGCAGCCTTACTCTTTTCCTGAGTCTTTTAACTTGGTTCCTTTATTATAAGCCTGTTAATAATAAATAATTTTTAAGTATTCTTTTCTACTATACTAAAAATATACTTTATTTATTAAGTACCAGACTTTCTATTCCAGACTCCCTTTCTTCAGTTAATTAGATTATATAGTAAGTATACTTAGATCTATAGTATTAGATTAATTAATACTGGTTAATATATTACTTATATAATATCCTATAATAGTATTACCTTACTTATACTAGCTAAATCTCTAGACTAGCTTCTTAAACTTTATAGAATAATTAAGGTCCCTTATAAGTTAAGCTTAAAGAGCAGGCTTAGCTTCTATCTTGAAATATTAGATTATAAGATATTTAGGTAGAGGGGGCTTAATCTAGATAGCTATATTTAAAAACCAGCTACTATAGTTTACTATACTACTATTCTCTTAGATATAACTAATAAAGTATTCCTACTTCTTATCCTTACTAAGAAGTTTCTTAAAGTTATCTAGAATTTATTATCAGAATCCTTCTTATATATTAATAGATTTAATCCTGCTATCCTATACTCTTTTACTTCAAGCTTACTATATAGTTTTTACTATTCTATTAAGGAAGTCTTTAATATAGTAAATCTTCTAGATATCTAAAGAGTTCTTTTCTACTAGGGTATATTCAGCTTTAAAGTACTTCTCTATTAATTAAAGCTATTTTCTTATAGTATTATTAGTAACCTACTTACTATACTTTAAGGGTTTCTTTATATCTAATAACTTCAGGTATAATTTTATAATTCTAGTTTAGATAGTCTCTTCCTAGCTTAGGATTATTATCTCTATTAATATTCTCTACAGTATCTCTTATAATAAGGCTATAGTATTATTCTACTATTCTTTTAAGACTATAAGGGTTTTCTCTTACTATTATTATTAATTCTCTACCTTTCTTAGCCTTTTTCTATTCTCCTGCTGGGATCAGTTCTACTATTTCAAGACTTAGGCTAAGGCTGGAGTATAGATATTCTCTATAACTATAAGATTCTATATTATTATGATATTCTAGTCCTAGTGAGTTAAGGGAGTATTAGGGTCATGATTATTAGAGTTATTATTAAAGTTTTATTAGGGATTTACTATTATTATAATTATTATAATTAGTATTCTTGATCTATTAAGAGTACTATCCCTAAGACACTATTTTTATATCTCCTGAAATATCTGTTTGTTAGTTTCCTTTTATGATTTAGGGGCATGAAAGATTCTTCACGGGTGGACCTGTTATTATTATGATTATTGATAGGCTCCTACTTATTTTAGTTTTTGGAGAGTTCAGTCTACTAACTTCCTTCCTCTAAGATTACTAGTGAAATTAAAGATATACTACTAGATATAATAACATCCTAAGGTTTAGTAAATATTAAGGTTATTAAAATACCGGAGTACAGCCTGAAGACTCACTCCCCGGTATTCTTATTATTTTAACTATATCTACCTAAGCTTCTTATATATAGTTAAGCTGAGCTATCAGTAATAGAACTATCTGATAGTAGATCTTCTTCTGATATTTCTTTATCAAACTATCCGAAGATAGGACCTCGCGGGTATCGACATCTCCAATATACATCGGGGGCATCGATACCACCAAGTACTGACTCGGGGAATCACAATCTATTATATAGTAAATCACATGCTTGCTATTTATATAATTATATATTAAAATTAAAATATAAAAAAGAATATTTATATATATTAAATTATAAGTATAATAAA